>NC_041226.1:42174633-42194939 GCF_002837175.3 Physeter macrocephalus | reverse complement strand
CAACAAACACATGAAAAGATGCTCAACATCATTAATTATTAGAGAAATGCAAATCAAAATTACAATGCGGTATCAACTCACACTAGTCAGAATGGCCATCATCAAAAAATCTACAACAACAAAAAAAAAGGTGGAGAGGGTGTGGAGAAAAGGGAACCCTCTTACAATGTTGGTGGGAATGTAAATTTATAAAGCCACTATGGAGAACAGTATGGAGGTTCCTTAAAAAACTAAAAACAGAACTGTCGTATGATCCCCAATCCCACTCCTGGACATGTACCCAGAGAAAACAATAATTCAAAAAGATACATGCACCCCAATGTCCATTGCAACACTATTTACAGTAGCCAGGACGTGGAAGCAACCTAAATATCCATTAACAAGGAATGGATAAAGAAGATATGGTACATATGTACAATGAAATATTACTGCGCCATAAAAAGGAACAAAATTGTGTCATTTGCAGAGACGTGGATGGACTTAGAGCCTGTCATACAGAGTGAAGTAGGTCAGAAAGAGAAAAACAAATATCATATATTAACGCATACATGTGGAATCTAGAAAAGTGGTATAGATGATCTTATTGGCAAAGCAGAAATAGAGACACAGACGTAAAGAACAAACATATGGATACCAGGGGGTTGGGGGGGAAGGAGGGCATGGGATGGATTGGGAGATTGGGATTGACATATATACACTACTATGCATAAAATAGATAACCAATGAAAATGGGCTATATAGCACATGGAACTCTACTCAATTCTCTGTGGTGACCTAAATGGGAAGGCAATCCAAAAAAGAGGGGATACATAGCTGATTCACTTTGCTGTACAGCAGAAACTAATACAACATTGTAAAGTAAATATTCTCCAATAAAAAATTTGCAAAAAAAAAACAAAAACAAAAACAAAACTATAACTGGCTTTTTGAATGTGTTAATTATCTATCTGCCCCTCTGAAAAGTAGTTTATATGCATATTTTGTAATTAGGGTTTTGAAACAAAATTCTAAAGTTTGCATATCAAATAATATTCTAAAATAGTGTTTCAAGGTCTCTGACAGGCTTTCAAGAGATCCACAGTAATTTAACTATTCTAAAAGGCTATGAAATAACTTTTGTCATAAGCATTTCACAAATTTGAATTTTAAACTTTATTGATACTTTCTCAGAAATATTGTTATTGTCATAATAACCTTATATTCTTAAAGGTTTTTAATATGCTTTCCAGCTTCTTCATCTTCTTCTCACTTATTCTGAGTCTTATTTAACATTAATTATCAGGTTGATAAATAATTCCACCTGAGGGGGGGAACAGATCACTGTGCATGTTATAAATTATATTTTTTAACTTGTATTTTTGTTGAATTGTGAAAAAGCATATATATATATATATATCACGGGCTCAAAAGCCATTCTTGAAAAGATAAAAGTTAGTAATGAAACAGTCATGTAAATATTACAGTCTAGATTTGTCATAAATAAGTAGTGAGATGATTACTAGTACTAATGTAGATTGTGAATCTGTGTGTGAGCTGGAGAAAATAAAACTGTGTAACAAGTTTACATACATAGATTAAAATGACTTAAAAATCATAGGATTGGAAAGTGGGTATATTGAACTAGAAATTCATTACCTCAAGTATTCAGCATGTTATCATTTATAAAAATTTGATAAATTTTGATAATTGTTTTTGAAAATTTATATAATTTTCAAAGCAATTTTCTGTTTGGTAAACCAATCACATTTTTTTTCCTAGAGCAAGTGCTCAGTATTGATTTCATTGTAAATTTAAGAAGTTTGTCACTATTCAGCTAACAAAACTACAGGAATATCAAAGTTTTATTTCTCTAGGAAATCATAAACAATCATATTTAAGACATAATTTCAGTATTAATTATGAATATTATCCTTGGAGATAACACAGTTTGGGGGAATAGCAAAATTCCTTTATCAATGGAAATAAATATGATAAAATATATGGCATTTTACATTTCATTAGACCACTGAAGTGCAGAAAACAAATCAATTCTTGGCATATATTTAGTGTATATTAGGTACACGTGTTTAATAACAATTTACAGTCAATCTTCATTATTCCAAGATTCTGTATTTGTGAATTCATCTGCTTGCTGAAATTTATTTATAACTCCCATATCTATAATTTCAGCGCTTTCATGGTCATTTGCAAACATGCTCAGAGCAGCAAAAATTTGATTCCCCCAACATCCACATTCCCAACTGAGATTATACAAGTTGCAGCTCTGTTTTCAACCAGAGGCAGATGGACCAGAGGATGGAGACAGTAGGGAGTGGTGTAGTAAAGGGCAAGAAGCTCCAGTTCTAGTATGAGGATTGAACCCTAACTTTGGCACCTGTTAGTGGGGTAGCCCCAGGCAAGTGACTTAACACTTCTGAACCTCACTTTGTCTTTTGTAAAATAAAGAAAATAGAATCTACCAGGATGAGTTGTTTTAAGGATTTAAAATTATAATCTATGTTACTTATGTATGTCTATATGTACATATTTATCCTGGGGCAATGATTCAGTACTTGCAAATTCAGTTTTTGTCAACTTTATGTAACATAACTTCTGTGCATGATGAGAACTGACTGTATATTGTCTCTCACTGCAAAACTTTATTAAGGGAGAAAAAAACATTTACATACGTACTACTTTGTGATCAATTATATAGATTATAAAGGTATATTATCTTAAGCAAGTATCTTTCAATGTAATATGGAAGTTTGGATACATTAGTTTTTACTTGCTCCCCAAAACTACTAAAATAATATTTAAGAAATAAAAATTGGAAACACAGAAGGAAAAAAAGAAGGAGAGAAGAGACAAGATATGTGAACAAAATTTGGGGAGATTGAATATACTTAATAAAAAGTAATGATTTAGAGAAGAGAAAACTGAAGTTATCAGAAGCAGCGGAAGCAAACTCTCTCCTTATTCCTTTCAGTAATAGGTCACCTCTCTTTTAGCTGGACACGTGACTGCCAGGTCTGACTACATTTCTTAGCATCTCTTACATCTGTATATGTTCGCTGAGGTATAGTGAAAGAAAGTAACTTGCGTGACTCCGAGAACATGTCCTTTGAGAAGAAAAATATTTGTTCTCCAATTATGTTTTCCCCATCCTTCTGTCTACAACATGGATTCAGTGCTGGTGGTCCAAACTTTATATGCAGAGGAATGTAGTAAGAGAGACAATGACAGCAATAAGATAGAAGGAACCTAAGTCCCTGAACAACCTCTAGGAACAGAGTTACTAATTATTTTGGACAATCTTCCTGTCCCCTGACTATCTATGAAATACAGGTAAAGCGTGGACCAAAACCAATAGGATCCCCAGGTTCCTGCCTCTATCCCAGCAAAAGACAGGAATTTTAGTCTTTGGAGAGAATGAGTCAGGAACATTCTGAATAAGAGGAACCAGGACTTAGCTGAGGGCAGGGATAAAGCACCACACCAAAACAGCAGATATTTTCAAAGATATTTTCATTCATATCAAAACAACTAAAATTTTCAAGGTTAAAACTGCACAACTTGAGTTCCTAGTTCTACAGCAGGCTTCCCATATAGAGATTTGAAGGACTCCTCTCTGAGGAGAATAATCCAAAGAGTAAAATCTACAAAGATTAATAGATAGGTGTCTCTCAAAAAAACAAAGTCCAGAATTTTATAAGAACCCTACACCTTTAGTTAACTTTTTTAGCATATCACTCCCCAAAATAAGCTGTCAGTCAAGGAAAAAAACTACTATAAACAGAGAATAACAAAACAGAAGGAGAAACTCATAAAATGTTAGAAAAACATACAGAAAGAAAAACAATATTTTAAATCTGAAATTAATATTATCTGCACTAGTTATTTATGCTGATTAATAGACTATCTCAAAATTTAGTGGCTTAAAACAATGAAAATATTTATTATCTCTCACAGTTTTTAAGGGTCAGATGTTTGGGAGCAGTTTAGCAATGTGGTTCTGACTCAGGATTTCTCTTGGTGTAAACATCAAGATGTTGTCTGAAACTTCAGTCATCTGAAGGCCTGACAGGGCCTGGAAGACTCCTTCGCATGGTTGGTCAGTTGGTGCTAACTTTTGACAAGAGGTTTCAGTTCCTCCCCATGTGGGCTCTTTCCCAGGGCTATTTGAATGTTCTCATGACTCTGGTGGCTGGTGTCCCCCAGAGCAAGTGGTCTAAGAGAAACCAACATAGAAAATACAATGGCTTTTGTGGCCTAGACTCAGAAGTCATACAGTCACTTCCTCAGTGTTCTATTGGTCATACTGGTTAATAATTATCTATTGTGGGAGGGACCTACATAAAGTGTGGATACCAGGAGATAAATATTATGAGAGTTTATTTGGAGAATGCCTACAGCATCACCTCTAAGAGAAAAAAATAAATATTAAGTTGGAGAAAAAAGGGTAGTATATTCCGAAAAGACTTTCTAAAACTAAAAATGAATTCTTAAAAGTTTAAATGTTAGTGTCACATATTAAGAATTCAATGGAAATTAAAATGTAAACTCCAGAAATTAGAATTTAAAAAAATTTCCAGATGTTAGAACTGAAAGACAAAGAATTGGAAATTTGGGGGGAAAAATAGAATATTGTCGGGAAAAAAATAGATAAATTTTCTAGAAAGCTTCCTGCCAATAATTTCCCCCCTCTCTGTAATGCATGCAACCCCTCCAGTCATGTGATGAAACCTATTTCCACTCCCTTTGAATCTGAGCTGGCTCTGGGATTTGCTTTGATCAATAAAATTTAGAAGTGGGAGGATCAGGATAGGAAGTGGAAAAAAAGGTCAATTTCCAACTGGTCACTGATTCTCAATAAATAGCACTCATTTGCTTGTTTATGCAAGACATTTTGAAGAGGGTATGAAACTACAGGTGTACAAAAATATCACAGAGTATGGAATACTGAGAGAAGGAAGAGCAGGTATTTATCTGCCAGCTCCTCCCATTTCCTATCTCTCAGGGCTTTGAGTTAATTTTATGTATGAAGTATTAGCTTTCCTATAGTTCTATGTTGTTATTGAGGACTCTGGACAGTTTCTGGAGAAGTCAGATTCACCACTACTACCACCACCCCTCAGCAGAGATGTGCTTTGTATAAGTCTGGAAATGGTGAGATGTGAGCAGGTCTATGGGTTCACTAAGGCAAGACTTGGTTACTGAAGATGGTCTGCTCTCTACACAGTAGGTGCTGTGGGGCCAGATTTTCTCTGCAAGAACATCTGAGACAGCTGGTGTTAAGAGAGTAAGGGATGACAGGGGCAGCTAAGGATCTCCATCTTGTAAGCATCCCAACTCAGGAGACAGATGGGACTGAGTAAATCTGTTAGGGGGAACCCACAAATTAGATTTCATTCAGTCCATCTCTCACACTACTTGGATCTGCTCACATTCTCCAGCAATAGTATGAAAAGCAGATTGCCACCCTTCTTTGTCAAGAATGGAGGTGAAAATGCAATCATTTTGTAGCCAGTTGCAAAATTCTAAAATGTATTGCAGAGGGTTGGCACACCATGCTATAGTCCCTATTGTTGCAAGCTTCCCCCAAACTATAATTGATATTCCTCTTCCAACCCGTTCTAGATCCACCACTCCCTTCTGCTTTGACCAAGATTTCACCTGCTTAGCAAAGTAGTGAAGAGACCAAGATCTTCATATCTGAAGGTTCTGAGTGTGGCTGTCTTGTTTGTGTTCAGCTGAAACTTTCTGCATAGACACACCAAGTAATGTTACCTTACAACTCATTCATTACATAAATATTCCTTCCTGTACCCATTGTGCATAACCACACCCAGTTTCTCTTAGTAATAGGTTTAACTAAACCAGGTAATCCAGTAATTCTTTCTTTGCCTGCTAATCGCCTTGAATGAGGAGCCCAATATGGCCTAGTGATATATGCAACATCTATTTCAGTGAAACTCTTATATTTTCCTCTGGTCGAAATTATACCCATAGTAAACAGAACCTCTGTTTTGGCAGTTACTGGTCAGAAAGAAAGGCTGTAAAAATTCTGCAATTTGGTCACTGGGAGCTATAATTAGGGGATCAATCTTATTTCTTCCTTTTGTCATCTGACCCTTTTGGAATGCAGCTCCATAAATCAGCCACTGGATTAGCACATATACCATCTCTAAAAGGACAATGCATTTGAACTCATTGTATTTTCAAAAATGGCCATAAAAATACCTTCTATTCCATACACTCTTCTGCAATGTAATATTTCAGTCTCACATCAGGAGGTAGAGTCTAATTCCCCCTCCTCTACCTCCATGAATCTGAGCCAGCCTTAGTGAGTACTTTGAACAAAAATAGTGCTAATGGTGATATTATAGCCTGGATCATAAGAATTTGCACCTTCCATGTATGTCTTTTACAACACCTGGTACTGGAATGCTTCTTCCAGAACATAGCCATCATGCCCAAGCTGCATGAAGAGGCCATGTATAGATACTCCAATTATCAGCCCCAGCTGAGCTCCTGATATCATGTGAGTGAGCGATCAGCCCCATCAAGCCCTCTGCAGGCCCAGCTACAGCCTCAGCCCAAATATTTGGTCTAAGCTATCTGAAAACCTCCAGTTAGGACACTGTAGATTAACTTATTAACCAACAGAAGAGTGAGAGATAATAATTTGTTTAAACCATTTAGTGTAGGAATGGCTGGTTGTACAATAATAGATGACCAAAGAGTGCCTCAAATGCTTCAAGGTGTTGACCCCAAGTTGACACTGTGCAGAGACTTCAATGGGCCATTTTGTCATTCTATGGAAACAATCATTTTGGATAATAGAAAACATTGTAAAATCAGAAAATGCCATGGTCATATACCCATTATCATGGCATTCCCATAATATGGTTCCCTTAGTTAGAAGCAATGCTTTGTGGGGCACAATGTTATTGGATGAGGCATTCTAAAAGTCATGATCATCAAATGGTGGAGCTAGCAGGAGTAGGGAAGACAAATCCATATCTTCAATGTATATCATTTTAAGTGAAAGTAATCTCTGTTCCCTCCAAAATTCCTGTTATAATCTATCTGCCACTAAAAGGTTGTTCTGAGTAATAGTACCATATGAAAGAGCTAGAACTGTTATTTTTCAATGGTTGTACATTCTGCATAGGTAAGTCAGCCTTTGCAATAGGCAACCTACAATTTTTGGCAAATACATAGCTTCCAGCCATGCCACCATAGCTATTCTGTTTATAGGTCCATTTTGCAGGTAACAAGATGACCAAGAAAAGAGACTTGTTCACATGCACAGTATAGGTCATCTCTCACCTAATGTTTGAGAGCCTGCCCTTTGGTGAAAGCACACTGGTGGCATTTATGAGACAAAAAGATCTTCATACTTTGTGTCCTTTCCTATAAGTCCATCCATGTAACTCTTCTCCAGACATCCTTATTCCCAGTCTTCCATTCTCATTTCTTCCCAGTCATTATCCATTACACAGCATTTCCTGCATATCCATATGTTAGATGATATCTCCTTCTGTACAAAATAGATGACTATTTTGTTCACAGCTTTGCTCCCTCACATGATTTAATTTGACTAATTTCTTTCAGGATCACCTATGAATGTGGGTATGACATGGCAGTAGCCCCTTTTCTGAAAATGTCAATGCATTGTGGTGGTCCATCTGTGAGCCAGGCTTAAGTCTTTACTTTCTCCATCAATTGATTAAAAGTTACCCTCCATAAGGACATAGTTGTGAGCTGAAGAATAAACATCAGATAAACAGAAATAAGTGACAAGGGAGTCTGGGCCATCTGTTCATTTAATTTATTTGTACTTTCTGAATCTGCTTCAGCCTACTCCTAAATGTGTCACTTCCATTAAATATTCGCTTGCTATAGCACCTGCTTAACCTTAGAACTAGCTGAATTCAAAATAACTTTGTTCATGGTGGAAAGTTCTGGTTTCATAATCTCATGGTGTGTCTTGGTCAGGTGCTCAAACAAAACCAGTTCTTAAATAAAACAGTTGCTAGCACATGCATACAAAGCTATGCTTTTCAAATGGAGGATAATTCTCTGCCATGGTGATCTTGGCTTTGCTCCAGGACCCTATGTGATTGTCCCATATCCAAAGACTCAACACAGTATCCTTTTCTACCACTGATTCGTCTAGCATAAATTGATCAATGGATGAAATGGCCACAATTATAATCTATGTTACTTATGTATGTCTATATGTACATATTTATCCTGGGGCAATGATTCAGTACTTGCAAATTCAGTTTTTGTCACCTTTATGTAACATAACTTCTGTGCATGATGAGAACTGACTGTATATTGTCTCTCACTGCAAAACTTTATTAAGGGAGAAAAAAACATTTACATACGTACTACTTTGTGATCAATTATATAGATTATAAAGGTATATTATCTTAAGCAAGTATCTTTCAATGTAATATGGAAGTTTGGATACATTAGTTTTTACTTGCTCCCCAAAACTACTAAAATAATATTTAAGAAATAAAAATTGGAAACACAGAAGGAAAAAAAGAAGGAGAGAAGAGACAAGATATGTGAACAAAATTTGGGGAGATTGAATATACTTAATAAAAAGTAATGATTTAGAGAAGAGAAAACTGAAGTTATCAGAAGCAGCGGAAGCAAACTCTCTCCTTATTCCTTTCAGTAATAGGTCACCTCTCTTTTAGCTGGACACGTGACTGCCAGGTCTGACTACATTTCTTAGCATCTCTTACATCTGTATATGTTCGCTGAGGTATAGTGAAAGAAAGTAACTTGCGTGACTCCGAGAACATGTCCTTTGAGAAGAAAAATATTTGTTCTCCAATTATGTTTTCCCCATCCTTCTGTCTACAACATGGATTCAGTGCTGGTGGTCCAAACTTTATATGCAGAGGAATGTAGTAAGAGAGACAATGACAGCAATAAGATAGAAGGAACCTAAGTCCCTGAACAACCTCTAGGAACAGAGTTACTAATTATTTTGGACAATCTTCCTGTCCCCTGACTAGCTATGAAATACAGGTAAAGCGTGGACCAAAACCAATAGGATCCCCAGGTTCCTTTCTCTATCCCAGCAAAAGACAGGAATTTTATTCTTTGGAGAGAATGAGTCAGGAACATTCTGAATAAGAGGAACCAGGACTTAGCTGAGGGCAGGGATAAAGCACCACACCAAAACAGCAGATATTTTCAAAGATATTTTCATTCATATCAAAACAACTAAAATTTTCAAGGTTAAAACTGCACAACTTGAGTTCCTACTAGCTATGAAATACAGGTAAAGCGTGGACCAAAACCAATAGGATCCCCAGGTTCCTTTCTCTATCCCAGCAAAAGACAGGAATTTTATTCTTTGGAGAGAATGAGTCAGGAACATTCTGAATAAGAGGAACCAGGACTTAGCTGAGGGCAGGGATAAAGCACCACACCAAAACAGCAGATATTTTCATTCATATCAAAACAACTAAAATTTTCAAGGTTAAAACTGCACAACTTGAGTTCCTAGTTCTACAGCAGGCTTCCCATATAGAGATTTGAAGGACTCCTCTCTGAGGAGAATAATCCAAAGAGTAAAATCTACAAAGATTAATAGATAGGTGTCTCTCAAAAAAACAAAGTCCAGAATTTTATAAGAACCCTACACCTTTAGTTAACTTTTTTAGCATATCACTCCCCAAAATAAACTGTCAGTCAAGGAAAAAAACTACTATAAACAGAGAATAACAAAACAGAAGGAGAAACTCATAAAATGTTAGAAAAACATACAGAAAGAAAAACAATATTTTAAATCTGAAATTAATATTATCTGCACTAGTTATTTATGCTGATTAATAGACTATCTCAAAATTTAGTGGCTTAAAACAATGAAAATATTTATTATCTCTCACAGTTTTTAAGGGTCAGATGTTTGGGAGCAGTTTAGCAATGTGGTTCTGACTCAGGATTTCTCTTGGTGTAAACATCAAGATGTTGTCTGAAACTTCAGTCATCTGAAGGCCTGACAGGGCCTGGAAGACTCCTTCGCATGGTTGGTCAGTTGGTGCTAACTTTTGACAAGAGGTTTCAGTTCCTCCCCATGTGGGCTCTTTCCCAGGGCTATTTGAATGTTCTCATGACTCTGGTGGCTGGTGTCCCCCAGAGCAAGTGGTCTAAGAGAAACCAACATAGAAAATACAATGGCTTTTGTGGCCTAGACTCAGAAGTCATACAGTCACTTCCTCAGTGTTCTATTGGTCATACTGGTTAATAATTATCTATTGTGGGAGGGACCTACATAAAGTGTGGATACCAGGAGATAAATATTATGAGAGTTTATTTGGAGAATGCCTACAGCATCACCTCTAAGAGAAAAAAATAAATATTAAGTTGGAGAAAAAAGGGTAGTATATTCCGAAAAGACTTTCTAAAACTAAAAATGAATTCTTAAAAGTTTAAATGTTAGTGTCACATATTAAGAATTCAATGGAAATTAAAATGTAAACTCCAGAAATTAGAATTTAAAAAAATTTCCAGATGTTAGAACTGAAAGACAAAGAATTGGAAATTTGGGGGGAAAAATAGAATATTGTCGGGAAAAAAATAGATAAATTTTCTAGAAAACTTCCTGCCAATAATTTCCCCCCTCTCTGTAATGCATGCAACCCCTCCAGTCATGTGATGAAACCTATTTCCACTCCCTTTGAATCTGAGCTGGCTCTGGGATTTGCTTTGATCAATAAAATTTAGAAGTGGGAGGATCAGGATAGGAAGTGGAAAAAAAGGTCAATTTCCAACTGGTCACTGATTCTCAATAAATAGCACTCATTTGCTTGTTTATGCAAGACATTTTGAAGAGGGTAGGAAACTACAGGTGTACAAAAATATCACAGAGTATGGAATACTGAGAGAAGGAAGAGCAGGTATTTATCTGCCAGCTCCTCCCATTTCCTATCTCTCAGGGCTTTGAGTTAATTTTATGTATGAAGTATTAGCTTTCCTATAGTTCTATGTTGTTATTGAGGACTCTGGACAGTTTCTGGAGAAGTCAGATTCACCACTACTACCACCACCCCTCAGCAGAGATGTGCTTTGTATAAGTCTGGAAATGGTGAGATGTGAGCAGGTCTATGGGTTCACTAAGGCAAGACTTGGTTACTGAAGATGGTCTGCTCTCTACACAGTAGGTGCTGTGGGGCCAGATTTTCTCTGCAAGAACATCTGAGACAGCTGGTGTTAAGAGAGTAAGGGATGACAGGGGCAGCTAAGGATCTCCATCTTGTAAGCATCCCAACTCAGGAGACAGATGGGACTGAGTAAATCTGTTAGGGGGAGCCCACAAATTAGATTTCATTCAGTCCATCTCTCACACTACTTGGATCTGCTCACATTCTCCAGCAATAGTATGAAAAGCAGATTGCCACCCTTCTTTGTCAAGAATGGAGGTGAAAATGCAATCATTTTGTAGCCAGTTGCAAAATTCTAAAATGTATTGCAGAGGGTTGGCACACCATGCTATAGTCCCTATTGTTGCAAGCTTCCCCCAAAATATAATTGATATTCCTCTTCCAACCCGTTCTAGATCCACCACTCCCTTCTGCTTTGACCAAGATTTCACCTGCTTAGCAAAGTAGTGAAGAGACCAAGATCTTCATATCTGAAGGTTCTGAGTGTGGCTGTCTTGTTTGTGTTCAGCTGAAACTTTCTGCATAGACACACCAAGTAATGTTACCTTACAACTCATTCATTACATAAATATTCCTTCCTGTACCCATTGTGCATAACCACACCCAGTTTCTCTTAGTAATAGGTTTAACTAAACCAGGTAATCCAGTAATTCTTTCTTTGCCTGCTAATCGCCTTGAATGAGGAGCCCAATATGGCCTAGTGATATATGCAACATCTATTTCAGTGAAACTCTTATATTTTCCTCTGGTCGAAATTATACCCATAGTAAACAGAACCTCTGTTTTGGCAGTTACTGGTCAGAAAGAAAGGCTGTAAAAATTCTGCAATTTGGTCACTGGGAGCTATAATTAGGGGATCAATCTTATTTCTTCCTTTTGTCATCTGACCCTTTTGGAATGCAGCTCCATAAATCAGCCACTGGATTAGCACATATACCATCTCTAAAAGGACAATGCATTTGAACTCATTGTATTTTCAAAAATGGCCATAAAAATACCTTCTATTCCATACACTCTTCTGCAATGTAATATTTCAGTCTCACATCAGGAGGTAGAGTCTAATTCCCCCTCCTCTACCTCCATGAATCTGAGCCAGCCTTAGTGAGTACTTAGAACAAAAATAGTGCTAATGGTGATATTATAGCCTGGATCATAAGAATTTGCACCTTCCATGTATGTCTTTTACAACACCTGGTACTGGAATGCTTCTTCCAGAACATAGCCATCATGCCCAAGCTGCATGAAGAGGCCATGTATAGATACTCCAATTATCAGCCCCAGCTGAGCTCCTGATATCATGTGAGTGAGCGATCAGCCCCATCAAGCCCTCTGCAGGCCCAGCTACAGCCTCAGCCCAAATATTTGGTCTAAGCTATCTGAAAACCTCCAGTTAGGACACTGTAGATTAACTTATTAACCAACAGAAGAGTGAGAGATAATAATTTGTTTAAACCATTTAGTGTAGGAATGGCTGGTTGTACAATAATAGATGACCAAAGAGTGCCTCAAATGCTTCAAGGTGTTGACCCCAAGTTGACACTGTGCAGAGACTTCAATGGGCCATTTTGTCATTCTATGGAAACAATCATTTTGGATAATAGAAAACATTGTAAAATCAGAAAATGCCATGGTCATATACCCATTATCATGGCATTCCCATAATATGGTTCCCTTAGTTAGAAGCAATGCTTTGTGGGGCACAATGTTATTGGATGAGGCATTCTAAAAGTCATGATCATCAAATGGTGGAGCTAGCAGGAGTAGGGAAGACAAATCCATATCTTCAATGTATATCATTTTAAGTGAAAGTAATCTCTGTTCCCTCCAAAATTCCTGTTATAATCTATCTGCCACTAAAAGGTTGTTCTGAGTAATAGTACCATATGAAAGAGCTAGAACTGTTATTTTTCAATGGTTGTACATTCTGCGTAGGTAAGTCAGCCTTTGCAATAGGCAACCTACAATTTTTGGCAAATACATAGCTTCCAGCCATGCCACCATAGCTATTCTGTTTATAGGTCCATTTTGCAGGTAACAAGATGACCAAGAAAAGAGACTTGTTCACATGCACAGTATAGGTCATCTCTCACCTAATGTTTGAGAGCCTGCCCTTTGGTGAAAGCACACTGGTGGCATTTATGAGACAAAAAGATCTTCATACTTTGTGTCCTTTCCTATAAGTCCATCCATGTAACTCTTCTCCAGACATCCTTATTCCCAGTCTTCCATTCTCATTTCTTCCCAGTCATTATCCATTACACAGCATTTCCTGCATATCCATATGTTAGATGATATCTCCTTCTGTACAAAATAGATGACTATTTTGTTCACAGCTTTGCTCCCTCACATGATTTAATTTGACTAATTTCTTTCAGGATCACCTATGAATGTGGGTATGACATGGCAGTAGCCCCTTTTCTGAAAATGTCAATGCATTGTGGTGGTCCATCTGTGAGCCAGGCTTAAGTCTTTACTTTCTCCATCAATTGATTAAAAGTTACCCTCCATAAGGACATAGTTGTGAGCTGAAGAATAAACATCAGATAAACAGAAATAAGTGACAAGGGAGTCTGGGCCATCTGTTCATTTAATTTATTTGTACTTTCTGAATCTGCTTCAGCCTACTCCTAAATGTGTCACTTCCATTAAATATTCGCTTGCTATAGCACCTGCTTAACCTTAGAACTAGCTGAATTCAAAATAACTTTGTTCATGGTGGAAAGTTCTGGTTTCATAATCTCATGGTGTGTCTTGGTCAGGTGCTCAAACAAAACCAGTTCTTAAATAAAACAGTTGCTAGCACATGCATACAAAGCTATGCTTTTCAAATGGAGGATAATTCTCTGCCATGGTGATCTTGGCTTTGCTCCAGGACCCTATGTGATTGTCCCATATCCAAAGACTCAACACAGTATCCTTTTCTACCACTGATTCGTCTAGCATAAATTGATCAATGGATGAAATGGCCACAACAGCAGGGAAGCCTGCACTGAAAACTAGAACTTTGAACCTCATTCAGTACTGACAGCATTCAAAATCTCCTGATCAATGGATTGGAGCTATATTCTCAAGAGATGTGCATGTTGTATCCATAGTGCAAAAAGACTTAAAAAGCACAATGGCTTTTTCTTAGTGGTTTATATTTCTATAAGCAACAACTTGCCTTTAATTTAATGCAAGATATCTTGCAATATCCCAGATCTTTAAACCCCTAAAAATTTCATTAATCCAGCAGGACTTTGATTTATATGGATTTATTACTACTGCCTTGCTCTATTTCATTGCAATGACTCTCACTTTGATATAAGACACCTGTTGAGGCTACAACAACAACATCAAAACCCTTTTGCAGTTCTACCAATCCTATAATCAGATCTTTGGTCTGATTTTCAACAGAATCTGCCTGGTGACTACAAAAGATAAAAGTCTTGTTAAAATCTATCATAATGCTCTTTTGCTTTTTCAGCCTACCTTAAGTTGGCAATTAGCTTTTCATAAGGTATCCAAAGCCATAAAAAAGTCATACCACCTTATTAAATGTTTAATTATCATTCTCCTTGCATTGATGAACTGTACTTGCCTTACCTTTACACTCAAGTGAAAACATGACTATGATGTCATTGAATGTAAAAGGTTATTAACATGCTACTGATCATAAGTCCTATTTCAATCAGAATCATAAAGATCAGAGCATAAATAAATGAAATAGAAACTAAAAAAATAGAAAAGATCAATGAAACTAAAAGCTGTTTCTTTGAAAAGATAAACAAAATTGATAAACCTTTAACCAGACTCACCAAGAAAAAAAGGGAGAGGGCCCAAATCAATAAAATTAGAAATGAAAAAGGAGAAGTCACAACCGACACCACAGAAATACAAAGGACCATAGAAGCTACTACAAGAAACAATATGCCAATAAAATGGCCAACCTAGAAGAAATGGACAAATTCTTAGAAAAGTACAACCTTCTAAGACTGAACCAGGAAGAAATAGAAAATATGAATAGCCCAATTATAAGTACTGAAATTGAATCTGTGATTTTAAAACTCCCAACAAACAAAGGTCCAGGACCAGAGGACTTCACAAGCCAATTCTACCAAACTTTTAGAGAAGAGTTAACACCTATCCTTCCAAAACTATTCCAAAATATTGCAGAGGAAGGAACACTTCCAAACTCATTCTATGAGGACACCATCACCCTGATACCAAAACCAGACAAAGATACCACAAAAAAGAAAATTACAGGCCAATATCACTGATGAACATAGATGCAAAAATCCTTTACAGAATACTAGCAAATCAAATCCAACAATACATTAAAAGTGTCAAACCCACTTTAAAATCCATCCTGCAGATTGACTTTCCAGGGCCAGTCCTGGTCAATTTTTGCAGTCCAAATTCCTTCAAAACTGTAGCTTTAGCTAAGGTTTGTATGCTAATGCTTTGTTGGTGAAAGAAATTCCAGGTAGTGAGTGGGAAGTAGAAATAAACGTGCCATAAGAATGGAGAAAAAACAAATATAAGTTTGTTATTAAAGCTCTGCCAGCACAAGGTATCATATATGGGCTTGGACTTTGGAGCTACTGTAACTTGCACTGCAGGAGAGATGATGGAGACTCCTTAGGCTTTAACCCAAGAGAGGTGTGACAGCCAGCAGTGTTTAGAGATTTAGTGATAAGCAGAGGATGTTGCTGTGGTCATATACTCTATTGGTCAAACAACAGAGAAGGAAAATGGGAATTAGTGAATCTAAGTAGGTGCATAACTTGGGCCTAATAGCATAAATTATAAATTCTAAATATAGATTCTGTACATTACTCTTGGAATTATGTTTTGGTTTTTTTTATTAGATTACTCAACTCACATGTGGATTAATGGTTGCAATTTGTATCATTTTCTTCAGGTATTCTGTATCCTAGAAATTTATATAACTTTTTTTAATCTTTACTACAACTATAATACAAGTGCCATTATCTCCAGTTTAGAGACACTGTAAGTGAAGCCAAGAGAGATGGAATAACATTCCATTATCAGATAACTGGCATTTGTGATTCCAACCTAGGTCTGTCTGAGTTTAGTCCCATGCTTTTTCTACTACATCATGACAAGTCAATAAGAACAAATTGCTTCTTGTTTATTACTTTGCAGTAAAAAAAAAGTCATGAAAATCTATCTTGTCCCCTTAAAAACCTATAGAATAAGTATGGTTTAAGTTATTACTCTTTTACTTACTTGAAAGCTGAAGCTCAGAGAGGCTAAACAGGGTACCCAATTTCACATTCCTGGAGATCACAGGGTTAAGGACATACTTCTAGCACCAATCTGAAAACTCAGTAATCCACCACAAGGATTCCAGGAACACAGAAACATTTTAAAATGTGACACAACTTTATTCTATGCATCACATTTGCCAATGCTCATTCCTCACTTCTGCCTGCTGATTTGGTTTTTTTTTTTCTATGAAAAAGGAAGACATAATTCTATGAAGAGCTGCCGTAATATAGGCTTTACTCAGAAAGCATTCCTACTAATGGAGAAGCACAGAAAAATACAGTAACCCCTATTGTCTAAGAGGAGGGAGTCTCTGTAAGTTCTTTTAAAGATTATTAAATCAATTTTTTTCTTCTTGCCTTAATAGAAAGCTCAAGATGTAACAGGATGGTCTGTGATAATAATACAGGTGTTTGGGGGTTTGTAGTGAGGTGCTCAAGTGTGAAGATGTGCTCCAGAGGCAAAGAGACCTAGAATCTAAACCAGGTACAGCCATTTAATAGCTATGAGACCCAGGCAAAGTTAACAAGTTCTTCCTATATCTGTTGTCTAGCAAGGAGAATGAGATTTCTTCCTGGCATGTAAAATGCACGTGTTCAAATCAGGTCAGTGAAAGGTAACATTTTCAATGTGCTTAGTAGGTGCCTAGTTCAGATTCCTCAACACTTGGTAGTTTTGTGGTTTAATTGTAATAATTTAACTGCCTATGCTATTGTTTATATATTTCATAAAAGGAAGGGTGTTTTTCATTTCACTATCATCCCTCATGCAGTCCCACACAGTTGGACACTAATAAGGTTAACTCTCAGTTGTTAACTAATTAATCTGAAATTGCTAAATACCCACATGAATTAAATCCTTGTTTTCATCATGAATAGCTCACTAAAAATGAAGAGCTGTTTAAGATTGTGTAAAACATTGATTAATTATCTTTCAAAAATAAGAGTCCAGGGATACTTAAACTCTTTGCATTTTAATGGCAGAGAGTGTTTAACTGAAATCACTAAACTGAATCATTTTATGATTAAGAGTGCAAAATATGAGCTCTTGACTATGAGAAGGGGGTAACGTGACACAAGAGAGTGATCCTATTCCCCATTTTTGTGGCAGGATGTGAAGTGTGTTGCTGTGAAGTGAACAAACAAAATCACATATGGGGAGAGGCAACAGCTGTCCCCATAAAGTCTCTGGCCTCCTGCTGCCTTCCATCCCAGAGGCAGACATGGTGGTTGATGGCTGCCCACCATGTTCTACTTTATTGCTTCATTGACTGTTTTGCAAATGTTGACAACAGTTTACCAGCCGCAAAGAAATTATTTGATTTACCTCAAGTTTTTTTGCTACCACTCAGAGTCTTGCTTGTCCTTGGTTAAATGGTGTCCTTGCCAAATTGCAAGGCAAAAAAATGTACTGTTTTCCCCTTAACCAAACAGACATAGTGCTGTGATATTAAATTACTGAAAAAAATGTGACTTGGGGAAATTACAGTTCCTTGTTTAGTATGTATTGTGCATGCCTTACAGCCTTCCCTAACCAGTAGCTCCCAATTTCATTTAAATTGTAATGATTTCCTTTAAGGACAATTAAGTTGCCTAAGAGCAGTGCATGCATACTAATGCAGCAGAGACAAGGTTCAGTGTAGAAGAGAGTAATAACTGTTTATTAATATGATAATTAAGTGTTAATGCTTAGCAACCTAATTATATCTGTTAAATAACCTACACTTTGGAGCCAAATCCTGGCAAATGGAATTCTATTAAAAATAACAAAATGTAGCAAATATAAAAATAAATGATGTTAATCTGCCATTAAATCACATATATTTTCTGATTTGCATCTCATTTGAGAGAAGTCCCCTATTCTCTCTTTTCTACCAAATATGCGAAGCCAGTATAATTAGCCTTGCTCATTTCAGAGTTTTTAATGCTTGTGGAGAAGTAATAAAAAGTAGAGATTAAGGTGAATACCATTTTAGAATATTCTTTTTAAAACTATCCTTTTAAAAGTATGCATTTTCTAAATTTTCAAAAAATTCTCAAATAGGAAAATATAACATCAAAAATGTGGTATTCAAAATTTTAACACTTTCTATGGGTCCGCATTCTCCAGCTTCATATTATCTTTTATATTTTCACAGACAATAGTGAATATTTCTAATTTCCCCAGTGTTATCTGAAGTTTTTCAATTTTTAAAACTCATTTAAAAATTTTAAAATGTGTATCCTTAATTCTTACATCTTCAGTGACATATACATTTAAGAGTGTGACTAACTACACTTTCTTAATTTATTTGGGTTCTAGACAGTATTAAAGATTGGGAGAACAAATAGAAGTTGTCATTATTCTTGCAAAATGGGTAAAAGGGAAGATTTATTCTTCAAGTGTGAAGTCATACTTCGACAAATGCAATAAACAAAGTTTTCTTGTGTTGCTTCCTTTTGGAAGTTGCCAAACTACTTCCTAGGTTGAAATGAAACACCATCTTATTCACTGAATGATTTTTGGTCTCTGATCTGCACTCTGAAACCAATAGTCAAAGGAGGAAAATATGCCACTTAAGGGTACCTTCCTGAAATCCTGTTTTTTAATTACACTCTCTTAACCATCCCCTCTTTTCACTGTTCTGCTACCTGCGTGGTAAAACATGCACAAACTCAATGAATAGAGTCCTTTGAAAGAAGACAAAATGCCTGGTGAAGTTTGTTCCAGAGAATGACATGTACGAATGTTGGTAGAAGTAAAGAAGTCAAATGCTTAGTGGGTCAAATAAAAATGAGGACTAGAAACGCTCATTGGATTTAATTGCAAAAAAACTCCTTAATGGTAAAATTAAAAGGGTAATATGTTTAGAATATTTGGAGCTAGGTCAGACTGCAATGGACTGAAGTGTGAATTGGATTAAATTAAGCCACAAAGAAATTAAAATAAAAATAATTAATTTTCACAAGGCTTGGCTATAAAGGGAGAAAGAGATGTAGGGTATTAGCTAGAGAGAGAATATATAATTGAGGAGTATTTTTAAAATAGAGTATATGTTTGCTTAAATATGTTTAGATGTGAAAGAAATATTAAAGAGAGATTAGTTGAAGATTAGCAGGAAAGGAGATAGGAATGATGAAACAAGGTCCCTGAAGATTCAAGTCAGAGAAGATGAAACTTAAAGCGTAAATGGAGATATTGGCCTTGAATCCTCCAGGAGCACCTCTGTCTCTGAAACTGAAAGGAGGTGAGGTGGTGGTATTTGTATTGTGAAGGCAGGAAGCTCTTACTGAATCATCTCAAATTTCTCATCTCAAATTTTCTAAAATAATATAAGGTCCCTGAAGATTCAAGTCAGAGATGAAACTTAAAGCGTAAATGGAGATATTGGCCTTGAATCCTCCAGGAGCACCTGTCTCTGAAACTGAAAGGAGGTGAGGTGGTGGTATTTGTATTGTGAAGGCAGGAAGCTCTTACTGAATCATCTCAAATTTCTCATCTCAAATTTTCTAAAATAATATAAGAAACACTGATATCTAACCTTTTCTTTACTACAAGTAGTTTTATGTTTGGTGTATTTCTCTTTAAAATACTAAGCAGTGGAGTTTTAGATTAGCAGGCAAGATGGCGGAAGAGTAAGACACGGAGATCACCTTCCTCCTCACAGATACATCAGAAATACAGCTACACGTGGAACTTCTCCTATAGAACACCCACCGAACGCTGGCAGAAGACCTCAGACCTCACAAAAGGCAAGAAACCCCCCACGCACCTGGGTAGGCAAAAGAAAAAAGAATAAACAGAGACAAAAAATAGGGACAGGACCCGCACCAGTGGGAGGGAGCCGTGAAGGAAGAAAGGTTCCCACACACTAGAAGC
>NC_041226.1:42113595-42168879 GCF_002837175.3 Physeter macrocephalus | reverse complement strand
GGGAGATCACCTCTGTGCTTTGTGACCATGAGAGGGGTGGGATAGGGAGGGTGGGAGGGAGGGAGACACAAGAGGGTAGAGATATGGGAACATATGTGTATGTATAACTGATTCACTTTGTTGTAAAGGAGAAACTAACACACTATTGTAAAACAGTTATACTCCAATAAAGATGTTAAAAAAAAAAAATACTAAGCAGTGGAGTTTTAAAAATACAGACTTTTACAGCACACCCGTCAAATTCTCCTTTAGTCTGCAAACCTCTTAACCTCAAAGATTGTAGCTGATCTAGTTAGCCTTTCTTGTTTTCAACTTCTGGCTCAAGTTATTGTCCCCCGTCTTTGTTTGGACCTCTAGAGTAGTGAGGAATTCTTTCCTATTTGGCCCCAGGTTTATCCCTTTGGCTTCTGGTCAAAATTACACTGACATACTGTCTACCTCCTTGCAAACCTGGCTGATATCCATTTTGCTAACTGGAGAAGGCTTCTGTCTCTTGGCTAACTTTTATATTCAGACAGGGATATAAGTCCCCCTCCCTCCATTACCATGTGCTAGATATACTGTTTTTCTACTTTTTCTTCCTAACTTTGGCTATTTTTGTCTTGTCTTTTATAAAGTGAAATAAGAAGAAAAATATAGATAGAGAAAGAAGACTGCTTTTATAAATGCTATTAATGTTGAGGAATTTGGAATTTCATTAATATTCTGAGAGCTTGGATGTCTTTTGTATCTAATATATGTCTCCTGAGCAAAAAGTAAGTGAATAAGATCAAGAGCTCTAGAAATAGGGATAATTTGACTAATTTGGAGTTTAAATATCTTATTTAATTTTATGATTGAGTAGAATAGAATTTGTGTATAAGGGCTAGCCATGTGAAAGTAGTGAAAATAACACACTCCTATAAAAATGTCCCCAAGGAAAGTCATGGAGGGGGTCAAACCCAAGTCAGGAAAAGCTAGAACATTAAGAAGTCTAAATGGAGAAATAGCACTTCACCAAAAGTTTTCCTCGTCAGCCTAATGAACAAACATGTGTCAGTGGTTTGGGGTTAGATAAATTGATATCTAACAGGTGAGTTTACTAAGTGAGTCTAAGTGTGCACATGAAATGTACCCCTCAATGCCAGATGTTTATATTTATTTATTTTTTTTGCTTAATCAGATCCCTAATACAACCTTGCATCTGAGTGCTTATAAGAAATCACATGCACTGCTGAGACCAATGAGGTAAATTACTTTATGTGGACCTAAAATTGTAAAGGAAATCATAAGACACAAAACCAAGAAGATTCATGCTAGTGGAGGTGTTATGAATGCTTTATTTTTATAAGAAAACACAAGCAATAAACTATTGATTTTAAGATGTCAAATTGAGCCTGAATATTTACATTTCTTCCCTTTATGTATAATAGATATTACCAAGTAAACATGATACATTCTAAAAGAGAGCTGCTATCAACAGAAAAATACTTGGATTAATTTTTTAAATAAAGGAACAAAGTGGGATTGGGGTAAGGAAAAAGCCAATAATTTCAAAAAGCACTTGATTAAACATATTAAAAGAGGGACAAACAGAAACAAGTATACTTGTTTCCCCCCGCAAAAAAATAATCACCAATTTTCACTATGAAGGAGTTAGTGTTACTTGTGATCATATCTTCATGTGTGTGCAGCTGTGTGTTTTTTGTGGATGGGAGTGATTGAAGAAGTCTGAAAATTTCTCCAGGACCAAAACTGATTGTGACTTACATTCTTAAGGGTCACTTGGTGAATCAAGTAGATAGTCCAAGATGGAGAATCCAGTACCAAAAGGTAGGAAAGAAGATCTCCAATTAAGCATTGGATTGTGACTACCCCAATAAGTACAGAGGAAGGAAAACCTTCAGTAAAGCAGTGAAATCTCCAAATCTGACTAGTCTCCACATTACCTCCTTTTCTATGTCCTACTCATAATTGCATTTAAACTGAAAGGTATTCTCAATACCCCACTGGCAGAAAATAAAAGAATGTAGATATTATTGAGTAATGACAAAGATTTGAGCTAAGACTTAAGGAATTCCATTAGCACCCTTCATTGAGACCATCCAGTTACTGCACTGATCTCCAGGGCAAGTGCAGAAGTGAGCTTTGTCCACCAGCTTCAATCTTAAGAAAAGGTTTCTGCACCACCCTAGGATTCATTTGGAGGAGAATTTTCCAAGCATAGGAAAAGAATCCAAGTGATGAGCAGCCAAATTCACTATGTAGCTCATATCCTCAGTATAAGGGAAAAAATTTAAAAAACAACAACTTAATATAGTTTTATAGTCCAAACTTATAAATGTCACATTCTCTGAACCCATCATAATAAAACTAGAAATTAACAACAGAAAGCCAAATAAAACAAAACAACTAACCATTCAGAAATTTAACAGCACTTTGTGACCTAAAACAGATTGCCTGTTATTTCTCCAGCAAAGATGGGTTTATTAAAAATCAGCAGAGAATTGCAGTCCAGGGTCTGTAAGAAGAGCCATGTGCAAGTCCCCACATGGCATGGGAAGAATGCTTTTATAGGGGGAAAAAGGAAGTAGGGAAGGCTATAGTAAACAGTCCATGGTTTTTTATTGGCTGAGTCCATACCAGGAAAAAAGGGGACTCTTTCTTCTGCCCTTTGGACTGGTCCTGAGAGATCCCCCTTCTGGTCACCTCACTCAATTTAATTGAAGTTTTTATTTTATTTTTACATTTCCCCCTTTTGCTCAATATCTTTCTCTGAAAGCATCACTGTTTAAGAGTCAAGTTTCCTAGTTTCAGCAGCTTTTTGTCCTTCAATGCCAGGAAGGGCATTTCCTGGAAGTAGTGTCTCACATCAGAAGGAAAGTGCACAGACTGGAAACTTATTGAGGACACATTTGAGTAACAAGGAGGAGTAGGAAGAAGAATTCTCAGATGCTTTTTATCTGAAATTCATATGTTATCAAGATTATAGACATTGGAGATTATCTGACGGGTTATGTAATCATCATAGGTTTGGCTACAAACTTCCAACAGTCCTGGTCCAGATAACTTGGGAAAGCTATCTCATCAGATGTTATCTGCTTCAATTGCAGGAAGTCTTTACTTTCAGGTCACCAGATGATGTGCAGGCCCAGTAAGAGTTTGGTGCTATCTTTAGGTTTGTCACATGAATCCAAGAGTTTATTCTTTGGAGTGGCAGTACAAAGGGTGGTTAAGAGTGACTGATAGGAACCTTTCCAGAGAGGTTGAAGAGTTCTTCTGGAGGTGTCTTTTCCAAAACACAAAATCTCCAGATTGCAAGGTGCACTGTTTAGTGACTTTGTCTTCTAAGGGCACACCATGAAAAGATTACTCTAGAAAAACATGGTTATTTTTAATAGAAGCAGTTAGGCCTTTATAATATTGGAGTATCTCTCCTTTAATCAGTTGTGGGTCAAAAGAAGCAGGAGCCAAGTACATTGGGTGAGAGATTGTGAATTTTTAAAAGGGGTAGGTCTGAGATTTAGAAGAACAAAAGGCAGTGCTTTTGCCCAAGGTATTTGGAGCGCCTCTACAAATTTTGCCAGTTGAGTCTTAATAATGCCATTAGTACCTTTGACTAAACCAGAGAATTGAAGGTGGTAAGCACAGTGAAAGTGTTATGAAACCAGCCATACAGCATAGACTTGTTGAAGCATCTGGCCAGTGAAATGGATTCCTCAATCACTATGATGCTTGAGAGAAGTTTCCCATGTATGGATAATCTTTTCCAAAAGGACATTAGCCACAGATGAGCAGTAGCCTGTCTGCAAGGAAAGGATTCAGTCCAATGTGAAAACATACAGACCATGACTAAGACATATTTATATCCATTAGACAGAGAAGATTGTATGAAATCCATTTACCAGACCTTGAATGGTCCATTAGTCAGTTTAAAATGTCCAGGAACAAAATAAAAAAGGCTTCTCTGGGTTGTACTTTAGACAAATGGGATGAGTGACATAGGCACTACTACCTTGTTAATGTTTCCCCACCAATATTGATTCATGAATGCCATCATTTTGTCAGTAGACCAATGGTGTAATGCCTGTATAGTGGTTAAGAGTGGAAATTTTAGAGTCGTCAGTAGGACTGGGCTGTTATTTGGTCCAAACCTGAGCTTTCTCTTTACATCAAACCAACAGTTGTTGGATTTCCAAACTTGTTTTTCCTTTTCTTAGGCCAATTCTTGGGCTTCTTTAGCCAATTTTTCTAAGATATCATTTGGGGAAATGTCCCTTTGGACCATGACAGAGGTCTGGGGACCTGTTGATCTCTTTAAGGGCATAATTCTTTGTGGAAGTGTTAGCAAAGTGATTTCCCTTAGCTTCCAGTGAGTCAAATTTAAAATACCCCAGAATCTTAATAATAGTTAAAGGGATAGGTAAAAGTATTGCATCCAATAATTTCTGAACATAGGGGTCTTTTAAATTTTATTTCCATCGGAAGTAAGGAAGACCTGTTGCTTCCACAACATTCCCAAATCATGAGCTACTCCGCAAGCATATCTATTATCAGTATAAATATACACAGTTTTGTCCTTGGCTGAAGTACAAGTCTGTGTAAGACTTTTGGGATGAATTAGCCAAAGGTAAAGATGCTGCCTCCACAACATCAAAAGGAGTTGTAATAACATACCAGCATAGTATTTGCCATTGTCACCTTTTAAATATGATCCATCAGTTGAACCATGAGAAGTCAGCATTACACAGAGGAGTTTCCTATAATCATCACTAGGAGTCAGGAGATGGTTTGTCAGTGTCACGTGGCCTTAAACGACTTCGTTGGTGAGGAAGGAGGCAAGAGTAGCAGGGTTAAGGTTGTTACGATGTAAGAGTTATGTGAAGAGCAGTTAACAAAAGGACTTCATATGAAGTGGCTGACTGAGAATTGTTGACTGTGAGAAGAATTTAGGAGAATTTCTACTCCATGAGGTAAAATGGTTAAAGGGGATCCCAAACAACAATTTTTTAGGTGGAATTAACCAAAAGGGTAGTGGCTGTAATGGTTCTAAAGCAGGGGGTATCCCCATGCCACAAGGTGCAGTTGCTGGCTATAATACCCTATGGTCAATGGTGTTCCCCATCTTTTTGGGTGAGTACCCCAAGGGCATCTCTTCCTTTTCATATGTAAGAAGGAAAAAGGGAATGTGATAATTGGAAGGACAAAAGCATGTGGGTTCATCAAACTCCCCTTTAAGACGTTGAGGTTTATGTTACTTGGTTTTCCCCATAAACTGGGTCAGTGTTGTTATTTAGTAAAACATACAGACAATAAGAGAGAAACTGGGAATCCAGTTTCAGCAATAACCATCTAGCTCAAGAAGACCTCACAGTTGGCACTTAATTTGAGGTTTGGGGAAATTTAGGACACCATGAAGTCTATCTGGATCTAGGGTATAACACTTGTTCTGATATCAGATGCCCTAAATATTGAACCTGGGTTTGGGCAAACTGCAATTTTTCTTTGGCGACATTGTGTCCCTTGAAGGATAAGAGCTTTAGCAAGTGGATGCTGTCTCCTGTGGGGAGGCTTGAAAAGGAGAGTAAAGAAGCAAGGCATCCACATATTGCAACAAATTAGAACTTCTAGGGAACTTTATATCATCCAAATCAGCCTTCAGGATTTGTGAGAAATAATAAGGACTCTCAGTAAAAACCTGAGGCATTACTGTCCATGTGAAATGTTTTTCTTCCCAAGTGAAGTCACAAAGTTCCCAAGTGAAGCAAAAAGTATTGGTTAGCTTCATCAACTGGAATACTAGAGAATGCACTGCATAAATAAATTACAGGAAAGAATTTACTTCTGGTGGGAATGAATGGTAGTCACATATGAAAGTTAGAACAACAGAGTGTCAAGGGATAACAATATTGTTTATTGCTCAGAGGTTGGGATAAACCTCCAACGTTGGCTCTTAAGTTTGCTCACACAGCAAAATGGGAGCGTTAACAGGGATAATGTACAGGGAGTACACAAGGGATAATGAGGCTTTGAGCCTTGTAATCTTCTAAAATGGGCTTTACGCCTTGAAGGGATTCTTTACTTATAGGGTATTGATTAATTCTGTGATGAGGTTTTGAAAGATCTATTTGAATCTTTTTTTAATTAATTTTTATTGGAGTATAGTTCTTTACAATGTTGTGTTAGTTTCTACTGTACAGCAAAGTGAATCAGCTCTACGTATACATATATCCCCTCCTTTTTGTATTTCCTTCCCATTTAGGTCACCACAGAGCACTGAGTAGAGTTCCCTGAGCTATGCAGTAGGTTGATGGAAGGTGCTCTGTGAATTTTACCAATATCAGAATTTTTGCCCATAAGGAAGATGTTCACTAATTCAATAGGGATAAATAATCAATGCTCCCAGAATTAGCTCTAGTACCGGCAGAGAGAGAACAAAAAAAGATATCAAAAGGGTCATTTAGGGACTTCCCTGGTGGTCCAGTGGTAAAGAATCTGCCTTACAATTCAGGGGACCCGGGTTTGATCCCTGGTCAGGGAGCTAAGATCCCACATGCCGCGGAGACAACTAAGCTCACGTGCCACACTACTGAGCTCACGTGCCTCAACTAGAGCCCACATGCCACACACTACAGAGCCCAGGCACTCTGGACCCTGCGGACCACAACTACAGAGCCGATGCACCCTGGAGCTCATGGGACACAACTAGAGAGAAGCCCACGCACCACAAAGAAAGATCCTGCATGCCTCAACTAAGATCCTGCATGCTGCAACTAAATAAAATGCAACAAAAAATAAAAATTAAGTAAATAAATAAATAATATAGACAATAAAAAAAAACACACTCATGGTTTAAAAAAAAAGTGTCATTTAATTCATCTGGTTGATTACTTTGATGACTACTGTCAAATTCTAGAATCATTTCCCTTTTGTTGAGAGGAAGAAATTCCAACATAGTACTTATTTAAGAAGTCTTGGGCTAATGAATAGGTAGGGGCAGAGGAACTAAGGAGAAAAGGATATGTATCTCTCAAAGGGCCTAAACAGAAGGAAAGATGTTCAGAGACAGGAATTTCTTGAGGTTCATTAGTGATTCTCCACTATTTGAACATTTTTAGTTCTCCAAGGCAGGGGCTGCTTTATCGCAGTAGGGTTGAGAACCAAGAGTGTGGCTTTGGTGTCAATTAGAACTTGGTGAGACTCATCCCCAATCTGGAGAAATGTTTCAACAAGCCATTTAAGAGGGACGTTGAGAAGAGCTCCTCTAATTCCTTGGAGCCCCGTCATTGAGAATTGGAAGGATGTTGGAAAGGCTGGTTAGAGAGCTGAAAGTGCCTAAAGCACTTACATTTGTAATGATCTCTTTTCCAACATCCTGGCTTTTGCAATAATAGCAGGACCTAGGAGAATTTTAATTTCATTTAGGAACCTTCATTTGCTGGAGTTGAAGATTAAGAATTTTAGCTGCCTTCCTTTTAGATGACTCATCTAGACTGTTGGAGAGCTAGTTTGCCATATTAATTAAATCTGGAGTGGACATAATTTCCTAATCCACCTGGTCCTTTTTACAAGAAGAGGAAGGTCCCAGCTCAGTCCATTAATAAACATACAGTTAAAAGCTACCCAAGTGGAATCAACATCTGAAGGGATGCCAGACTTTTCTTGAAAAATAATCTGAAATCAATTATAATAGTCATGAAGGGGTTAGTCAGATTGTTGTGTATAAGCCTAAATTTTGTTCCAATCAACGGGCTTTGGGAAAGCCCTAGAAATTGCTCCATGAAGTTACCTAGTGATTGCCCCAGCCTGATCATATAAGTTATAAGCCTGGGCTCCCAGTTATAATTCTAGAGACCTTTCAGGATTTTTCCCAGTTAGTGGTTTTCATCCAATTCTAGGTCTGGCCTTCAGGGACAAGCCTACAAGCTATCTGATATAAATCAGAGAAACCAGATTGTTAAGTTTGAATGACTATATTAAATTCCTCAGCAAATCTGTAAGAATCTTTGGCTACTTTGGAAAAATCTTTGACTATGGCTCACAGTTCAGATTTTGTCCAGGAAATATAAGAAATTAAAGGTTTGGCCTCTGGATCCTTAGGAGGTTTAATTTTAAAGGAACAGATTCTGCCAAGTTCAGAGGAAAAGGGGTTTGGTAAGAGAATTAGTATAGAGGAACTGAAGGTATAGAGAAGGCATAAGTGGCATAGAAGCGAAGGAGAAAGATGGCACTGGAGACAGAATCTGGCCACAGAGAGCTGAGGGAGACAAGAAGGCTCCAGAAGTGGTTTAAGAGACAAAGAAATCAAGGAAGATGAGCCTGAGACTTCAGGGGCCATTTTTTCTTTCTTTAATCATTTGTTTACCTCAGTTAATCTTAAAATCTAATTTTGAAGAGAGACATTTTTAGGCTCTTGATAAGATTTAAAAGCTTCAAAATACTAAACAAAAGAGGAATTACACTCAGTAGTGGAAATTTTTGAGCTATTGTAACCTAATTTGTTTTTTAAAAAGTTAAGTTTGGGGCTTTCAAAAGTTCCCCGTAATAGCCATTGATATACTAAATTGCCTTTGGTCAGATCAATCTCTTTTGGTTATAAATGTGCATGAGAAAGGACCACAGTTTTTAAACATTAAAATCAGTCATGGTCCCTGTAGAGGATGGGCTCAAAATATTGACAACTGGGATTCTATTTCTCAGAGGGTTTTGTTTAGATTAAATGAATAATTTTCAAACAGCTTAAAAAACTTACAGTTCAAACACTTCAATTCAAACAACTTGCAAGCTGAAGCAGCACCTGTTCACAAAGGAATGGGACAATGGCTGCTCAGCCAGCTTAGGTTGAAACAGTCTGATCCAAAATCAGACCGAAGTCCCAAACAAGTATTCCCATACAGAACACAGCCTTAACTGGAAAGAACAAAACCTTAAAGTAGATCCTGAATAAGCCTGCAGAGCTTCAAATGCAAAGACCATGTGAGCTTGAATCCAGGAGAAAGACATACCTTCAAACTCCAGGGCCAGGTAGAAAAGCAGTGAGCACAGGAGTCTCAAATGTAGGTACCACACCTGTTTGCTCACCAGCTGCAGAGCTGGAGCCTCCAGAGGTCTTCTCCCATTCTTATATAGGCCACCAACATGTGGACCTAAAACAAATAGACTGCCTGATATTTCTCCAGCAAAGATGGAGATCAGCAGAGAATTAAAATTCAAGATCTGCGATCATAGTGAGCCATGTTTTTATACAAGGGAAAATGAAGTTGGAGGGTATAGTAAGAGGAGTCTATGGCTTTTCATTGGCTGAGTCCTTGCCAGGAAAGAAAAGGTGTCCTTCTTCCTGTTGGACTCTGCTCTTGTCACAGGGCATGAGAGCTCACCCTGCTGGTCTCCCAATTCTATTAATCAAAGTTTCTGTTTATTAGTTTTTTACAACTTCTTAATAAATCTGGGACCAAAAACTGATTCAAAATTAAACTACAGACCTACTCTACGAGGGGACTGCAGCAAAAATGAGAGCTAATCTACTCTTCAAAATCCCGGAAAGGCACTGACATGAAAGTCAGCACCTACCTTGGAGGGCCAGAGTAAGAAGCTGAACTGAAAAGCAGAGGACAGATTGAAGGTCTAAAAAAAGGAAAAACGGGGCTTCCCTGGTGGCGCAGTGGTTGCGAGTCCGCCTGCCGATGCAGGGGACACGGGTTCATTCCCCGGTCCGGGAAGATCCCATATACCGCAGAGAGGCTGGGCCCGTGAGCCATGGCCGCTGAGCCTGCGCGTCCGGAGCCTGTGCTCCGCAACGGGAAAGACCACAACAATGAGAGGCCCGCATAACCCAAAAAAAAAAAAGGAAAAACTGTGCGCAATGCCTTTCTCCATCCCACCAGTACACACACACACACACACACACACAGAGCATAACTTCTGGCAAAGTACAAGTGGTTTTTCGCTAAAGAAATTAAAATAGAAATAAGGTGAATCAAAGCTTTCTGATGAAATATTAGAGTCCCAGAGTAAAGTTCTCAGTTCTGGGGATTCTAGAGCCCCCAGCTGATAGCCAGCTACCTTTACTTCACCGTAAAGTAAAGACTGTCAGTCAACCCCAACTTTTCCCCGTACATTGAGGTCCCTACAGACTTTCCAGTCAAGGAAAGTGAGAAATCATTCTGCATATACCACAGAAAAAATCTATACTACCTTCCCAGGGCTTAATTATTGAATATAAATGGACAACCAGAGACTAGCAGATAGATAAATAAAGAATAGTGGTAGCCTGAAAGATAACAACCAAGATCAACAACAATAACAACAAAAGGTGATTCCCAGAGAAACATGTAATTCAAAGGAGTATATTTTAAAATATCTAATTAATATACCCAGAGAGATTAGAAAAAGAAAAAGTTACATCTTTAACACAAAAATAGAATGCCAAGGGGGAGAAAAAAGGAAAGATCAGAGAACAAACTACATGAGAATATGTTTGTTTGCAAAACATGAGAGGTATACTATTTCATCCATTCAACAATCCCTTATGGAATGTCTGTGGTGTGTCCATGTGTCAGGCATCTCCTCCACATGCTCTCTTACATTTGAAAATTGTTTGGGTAAAGAAGCATGCCAAAAATTCAGGTTAAAAATGGCTTTATCACTGAGAGATGAAAGAAAATTTGCAAAGGGCCCATAATGTGCAAATGATAAAAATCAAAATGTTAAATGAGATGATCTGGGCACTAGAGGGAGTAATGGGGCAAAGTCTTAAAGCATACCAGTGAATCTGTAGCCACTACTGACAAATATACTCATGTTAATGATTTTTTTCCTTCTATTAGTATTAATTGCATTGCCTTTTTTCTGGAAAATATTTATGAATGCTGTTATCAATATGATGCTCAGCTGCTGTTTTTATTATTCCTCTTAGCACTTTTTAGTCAGTTGTCAATGTGGCCAAATTTTATAGAACAAAATGCTTAAGTTAAGAGAATGCGTATCATAATTGAGAAAAATTTTCTTTAGTCAGTAGGAGAAACTGTAAAGAATGGTTGAAAATTTTAGAATGTACAAAATCCACCAGGAAAATTTGTTAAAGAACACAGATCCCTCTCTCATATTTGGGCTTTGGAATAATTGGTGCAGAACCTACAGTTCTCCAATTCTCTACTTGGAGTATCAGTCTTTGCATATGAATTGTTGAGAAATTAAAATATCTTCATCTGTCTCTGAGTCAGCTATTTCTGGTTGAGCCATTTATTACATCTTAAACTATTAATAGAGTTTAATATCCCCATCTTTACTCTTACTTTAATTCAAAAAGAAGAGAGTTCTGCTGTAGGGGAGTCAGTTAACTACTCATTACTATAAATATGATGAGGGTAGAAAAACTTTATACGACCATCATCCTGTAAGGTACTTGCAGCCAGATTTAAGAGAAAGCTTAGCAGAATATTTACGGTGTGTCCGACTTCTCAGGTGTAAACTGTGAGTAAATTTGTTGTTGGGTGTATTTGATTAATGTTCACATTGCTGCTGTGATGGCTCAAAACTCAAAATTGGGCTGGAATAAATTAAGGTGGGAAAAGGGTCGAATACGGTCAAACTGCCAGTTAAGGTTCTTGTTTGGGGCTCTATAAAAGCAAAGTCAATTACTTTACATTTCAATTGGTTGTTTTGCTATTCAGAAACCATTAGTTCACTTGTTTATTTAATAAATAACTACTAAGTATGTGCCAGGTGCCAAGCGATATATGAGAGATTAATTTATCTTATTCTTACACAAAGACTTTTAGTGAAAATTTACAGAGTTCAACATTGTCCTGACCTAAGAGAATAACATTGTTATTAGCAGGCAAAATTCAGTATGACTACTTCTGTCTGAAATCTGTTTCAAATTCTCTTTGAAAGTCTATCCCCCGGGGAAGCAGTTGAGTAGACTGGTTCTAGAATTTTTCATTTATGAACCTCAGCCGGTTACATTCAAATTATCAATTCATCAGCACATAGAGCCACACAAATGATTTCACTCTGATATATAGTTTGATTTGCTTATCAAAGGAGCCACTCCATTTTAAAACCTCAGCTTTCTTTTAGTTCTCCACAGATCATTTTTTAAAGCGCTCCAGGAAAGGCTAGAAGTTTCCTCAAATATGTCTGTTATTATTTAGCAAAAGAAAAAAGCATTTCAGAACAACTTGACCTAGAAAAATATTTATTTCCTCCTTATATTTCCAAAATAAATATGTCTGGAATTATTAAGATAAGATTTAACTATGACAAAATATGATAACTAAGTCAATACTAAGTAATATATTAAATAAAATTGTATATGATTGTGTTTGGTAAGCTTGTTCCACTGAAACATTTGACAAGATTAAGTATTCTGATTTTTTTAAAAAATGATTCATACTGGATTAAATATAAAATATACAGGCATGTGTTTTAAAAAGTCAATGCTGTACCTCTATGTCAGAAATATTTTACCATTATTTCTATAGAAAAATCATATCTGATTTATATCATTTTGACTAAAATTACCTTTTATGGGTCTGTAACACAACTTATGTGTCAAGATTATTCTTGCCTCAATTTTTTCGCCCCTTTGGCAAATCCAACTCAGCTCAACATTTTTTCAAGGATATCAACATTACAAGAACTACATTATCTGAGGAAAACAGAAAGGAAACTTTGAAATGAACTGAAAAGATTGCAGTGGCTGCCTGAATGCAGTGAGGTGAAAGTAATAAAACAGGTTAAAGGAAATAAATTTAATCAGATATATAGATAGTAATCTGTTAATGAAAAGATAAGCTCAAGGAAGATCTAAGAGAGATAATGGGAAATAGAATGAATAAGTCTTTCCAGACAGAAAACCATTTTGATGACAAGTTAATTCAGGTAATTAGAAATTTTGATACTGAAAAAAAGCAATCAAACATAAACCAGGAAATGATGGCAACTTGATGGTTATGACTTTCTTGCAGAGTAAATACTGTGGCCCAAAATAAGTCACCTTGATTATAGAAGAGAATCTAAAGAACTACCCTGTTTCAATAAGTCTAGGATGAAAACGTAAAAGGATTCATGGAAAGAGTTAATATGAAGAATGCACAAATTTTACAGATACCCTAATAGGTAAGAACTGTTCCAAAAAGAGAAATTTTCTAAGCCAAAAGAATAGATGATGGAAGGTCAAAGAGATAATGAAAATATTGGAATACATGTAGCTCTTTAGAGGGCTCTACATTATTCAGTCTCTTTCACTTGATCCCCACCCACCAAGTAGGAGAGATGAGGAAGATACAATCTCTTCAGCAGATGAGAAGGCTTACACTCACAGAGGCTCAATTGTTCAGACTGTCTTTGTATTTTTCTGATACACCCATAACTTCCAGCATCTCTTTTTTGTTCCTTTCCTTTTGATTCCTTCTGCTATGTCTTTTTACTGTTTATTTTCATATTTTTGCCAGAAAACAATAAGTATCATGATGATACAATGATATTATGCTCTGGATCTCTTACACCTTCCTTCCAGCAGAGAGAAAACCAAGTGGAATTTACCAGTCTTATGTTTTCTACCCACACATGGTGGTGCAGAATATCCTAAACCAGAGTTATATGCTATATCTTTGTCTCTGAGCTGCCTTCTCTCTCTACTCCACATTCTCTTCCTTCATCATTTTGAGATGAAGATTCTTTTTTCCCATTTAAACATCTAGTGGAGGTTGAGACTGCTAATAAATTACTTCCTCTCCTCCTTCTCTTCTAAACTAATGGTGCTGTTAAAAGTGAACATATGAGGAACAGAAGTGCTAGAGAAAGCAGTTCGGGTGAGTCTAAATTCACCAAGCCCAATCTTGACAAGGCCCACTGAGGATAAATTTGAGTCTGTAGACCAGAAATGTTTACATAAATCAATATCTCTTTTTCTCCCTGGATAGAAAAAAAAAAAGGAAAACAGACCCTTCCATTTAGGAACTTTGGTACATTCAGTTGAATGAAAGATAAGAGTGATGAGTAAAGTAGAAGAAAGGGATGTTTCTTTATCTGAAGTCCTTCCACATCAAGAATGAGATTATTTTCAACTGTGAACAAGTCCAAAAATGTGGCTAAAATGTGACAGAGTTTAAATTATTTACCACTAAATCTTGTAGGTAGTATAAGATTGTTAGCACAGCTCCAGGGTCCTGAGTGAGCCAGTCATTTTTCAACCTGTGTCTCTTTCATTTTTTGTACCTGAATTCCACTTTGTGGTTCAAGAAATCTCCCTCTTGAGCCACTACTTCCACCAGCTTACAAAAATGGAAAAGAGGAAGAAAAGATTATGCACTCTCCCTTCAAGGAAACCAAACTCAAGTGCACACTATAGCATATCGGTCAAAACTAAGTCACTTTCAATAGTACTTTGCAAGAAGACTGGAAAATGTAGTCTTCATTCTGTATGCTCATGTTCTAAGCTAAAATTTAGGTTTCCATTACTAAGAAAGAAAGGGAGGACCCATAGAAAGCCAAACTCACAGAAACAGATTAGAATGGTAGTTCATCAGGGATGGGGGTTTGGGGGGAAAAAGCGAGATGTTGGTCAAGGAGTAAAAACTTCCAGCTGGAAGATGAATAAATTCTGGGGATCTAATGTACAACATGGTGATTATAGTTAAATATAATGCATTAGATGTACATGAAAGTTACTAAAATAGTAGAAATTAAATGTTCTCACCACAAAAAAGAAATAGTAATTATGTCGCATGTTGTATGTGTTAGCTAATGCTATGGTGGTACTCATTTTGCAGTGATATAAGTGTATCAAATCAACACATTGTACACCTTAAATTTCACAGTGCTATATGTCAATTGCATCTCAATGAAGCTGGTGAGGGGAAAGGCTTAGGAAACATTTTGCTTCTGTAGGACACACTTGCATACCAAGACTATGTATTACCATTTGTTGTTAATTTTAAAGTTATTTAGCATGAACTCTTTTATTCAGGAAGATAGTTATCTACTCATTTCTGCCAGCAAAATAAAATGAGTTGTTATGTGCATCTTTAGTTTCACCAAAAACAGCAAACCACATGAGTTAGAACAGGTAGGGGCACTACAGGGACAGATGAGTGCAGTGGACAATAGTGATTTGCTTGCCCGTTAGCCAATAACTCTTGTTGTGGTAACAGCACCTCAATTTTTCTTTCCCCCACTCTCAGTTCAGATGACTTAGATTTCTGCTCCTGTCACTTTCTCCCAGATTTCAGGATTGGGTAGGTGACTCAGGATTGGTCAGCTGGGGAGTTCCATTCCCCCCAGCCATAGGGATGGGGATGGAGCACAAGATGGATCAATAGGAACCATTCAAAACTATTTTGAAAGCAGAATTATGTGTCGGGGAAGAACAGAATCCTTCTGGATCTACAGTCAGGACAACCCTGAGACTTTGAGACTTTTTTTGTTACATAAACAAATAAATTACTCTTTTGCTAAAGACAATTTGGGTTGGGTTTATATAATTTTATTCCTTTAAAAGCCTGACAGGGCTTCCCTGGTGGCGCAGTGGTTGCGCGTCCGCCTGCCGATGCAGGGGAACCGGGTTCGCGCCCTGGTCTGGGAGGATCCCACATGCCGCGGAGCGGCTGGGCCCGTGAGCCATGGCCGCTGAGCCTGCGCGTCCGGAGCCTGTGCTCCGCAACGGGAAAGACCACAACAATGAGAGGCCCGCATAACACAAAAAAAAAAAAAAAAAAAAGCCTGACAAAATAAGAGTCAGACTGTTGGAATCTTTTTTTTTTCTAACTTACTGTAATCGAACAATGGCATTTCATATGAATGTGGTACACAAACTTAAGATGGGTTCAATGATTCTGGCCTCTTAGTATTCACTATTTGGTATTATCCCCTCCTCTTGAATGTGGGCTGACTCACTGACACTCTTCTAATGAACAGATGACAAGCATGATGGGTTGTCCCCTTAAAGATGAACTTATGAAGAGTTGTGGTTTTTGTTTTACATGCCCTTTCACACTCTCTTGACTTGCTTGCTCTGACAGGAACCACCTACTATTTTTGAGCTGCCCAATGGAGAGGTTCAAGTGGGAAAATAAAATGAAGTCTCCAACCAATAGCCAACAAGAACCTGAGACTACAGTCACAAAAGTGAGGTTGGAAGGGGCTCTTCCCCTAGTCCAGCCTTGATAAGAATGTAGCTCTAGCCCATAACTTGATCTCAGATTTATGAGACACAGTAGTGAGCCCAAGGACACAGCTAAGCTGCACCAAGATTTCTGAAGCACAGGGACTATGATATAATAAATGTTTATTGTTTTAAGCTGCTAAATTTGGGGGTAACTTGTCATGCAGCAATAGAATGAGATTAACCCCAAGTAGATTAACAATAAAATACTCAACTTTTAAAGAAAGACAAAAAAAAAACAATTTAATTGGAATGCTAATATTTATCAATAACAATTTATAGTAGAATTTAAATTATTAAATTCATACATGGTTTCTGGTGTAATATAAACTCTTTGGACAGTTTCAATACAAAAAGAAAGGAAAACTGGATAGTGGGGACAATGAATAATTTCTACTACCCTCGCCACCTGCTTACACACTAACATGCTCCTGGCGGGGTAGAGTAACATTCATATATTTATCCATAGCTTTTCTTCCTCTGGCCAATAATTTTTGAACTGTCTAATATGAGTTTTTACCCTTGCTTAGTTTGATTAATGCTAGTGTATTTTTTGCAAGTTTTTACTTTGTTTCTTTGCTTGTTTGCTTCATTAGGTGTGAAGAATAGGAATGTTATGACACTGCTTACTCTGCCATATTTTCTTGGTCAGCTTTCTTTGATTTATGCTACAGTGCTCACTCAGGATACTTTCTAGTCTTTCAGGCATGTGAAATCTTCTCTCTCCATATAATTTTAAGGAAAGAAGTGCATATATGATAGAATCATATATATTATTCTAGCTGTGGTGGCAGTTATAAAAAGAAAACATATTTCCAGATTATTAATTTGTCAATTGATTGTCAATGAACTTTTAAAATGCATGCATATTTTTTTTCTCTTGCTGGATTCAAAGCTTCTTGCGGGCTGAGATCATGAATCTTTCTTAAACCCCAAATGTGCACAGCTATATAAATATAAGGAATCAATAAATATCAATATTTGCAGAAATAAAGAAAGAAAAGTAATAACAAAACAGATGGGAAAGCAGCTTAAGGTAAAAAGGAGAAAAGAAGGGGGAAGGAAACATGGGTAAATAATTTATGCTAAATTTCATGAAATAGAACCATCTGGTGCATAAGTGAGAACAGGCTAGATTACCATAGTACTCAATTGGAAAAGTACATGTTCTTTAAGGTATCTATTAACACTGTGTATAAATTCAACGTTATTCAAAATATATAAATTAAAACATTACATAACATGTAAGTTGTAGTCAAAATAGACAGGAAAACACAATAACAACACATTTTTATTAACATCCATAATTCTAATCAGTTGATGCATAAAATTGAAAAATTACCCTTGCAGGTCAATTTTTTCTAGCTAATGTAATTAATCCAACTCCATGCTTTCATGAAAAGAACAAACCAAATGCTACTGAAAAGAATCTTATACCTTAATATCAAAAGGCAAACTTCTGGCCAATAATACTAGCAGGCACACATTATGTATGACAGATGTGGTTTAATTAACTCTAAGGCTCAATGATCAATTTTGTATGTGGTCTATTTTACCAAACTAAACATACTCAAAACAACAAACTTAGATTTATCAAAACAAATATTTTATTAATACTATCATGACTCCCTTGAGACTGTTTTTTTCTTCATAAAACTAAGGATACTACATACAAAAGTGTCCTTGCCCTTTTGTGGTGTATAAGCCAAGAAAGGCTTCAAGTAGTTCAATGATTTGTCCTTGAACTTAATTAAATTATTCAATAGGGTTATAACCAACTTTATGGAAAAGCATAGAGTGTTCTAAATAATCATTCCTTTGGAAAGTGGTGCCAGGCAAATGCACTTTACTCAAACTACTTTTTCCATCTTCCAATTCTGAACTAATGAATTTCTACTTCTCTTCACTTTAACGGAATTCTCCATCATATGTGTTAGGTACCTATATTATCAATTATTACTACCATGATATATTTGAGTGCTACTTGACAAAGAGTAGCTTAAGTGCCATTTTTTGGCCTCTAGGGTCTTTGGTATTTTCTAATAATACATTCTACAGTAGCTAAAACTATCATTATTAAACTATACAAAGCTACCACACGTAATATATGTGTATATACAAACATACTACTTACAACAGAAAGCAGGCTATATAGTGTTGCACTTTTACTCTTATTTTCAATACTCCCTACCACAGTTAAAATGGAGTTTCCAGGGTCAATACAGTGGGCCAGAGTGTCAGGGTACATCTTTAATTCTACTTAGGTAAAACTGGACATCTGTGTGGCCAAGATGAGGTGAGCTTTTTTAGAATTAGAGTGCTAGGGTAGATGCAAACAGGACGATTGTCAGGATAATGGAGGATGCATGGTATAGTCATTGGCATCTTATTAGAAATTCAAGTTCATAGCACATTTGTCCACACAGAGTCAAGACTTTGTATAAAACATGTTAATCTGGTTATGAACTACACTGAGAAAGCAGAGCTATCTGTAAAGATTGATTCCATAGGTAAATCAAAGCAGACTGGAAATAGGCCAAACAATTTGACAAAATCCACATGATCTCAGATAGTGGTGAGCAACAGGTTTTCTATGAGAAGTAAGCAAATTCAATATCCAAGATTCAGATGTCTATGGAAGGCAGCATCCCAAAGCTATAAAATTGAGGGGTAGGCAAAAGCTTCAACCAGGTAACCAGCTTCGGGACTGATTTAGTTTCACTTCAAGATAAGAGAATTCTAAGACACTATGCAGTTCCACTTACAAAGCCACCACCTCAGAAAAAATAGAAAACAGTGACCTGGGAGCAAATGGACTCCTGCATGTTCATCCATGGGGTTCTAATCTAGGTCTATGTGTGAGCCAAGACCAAGGGATCAGTGAGCAACAATTGTCAGTCAAGACTGCAGGGGCAGAACATCAATAGTCCCACATGGCGGAGTTTGAGGAAGGCACAGCCAGAGGAAATAAGGTAAAACACTGTAAAGCGGGAAAAGATGATCATTTGCTTTTTCATAGAATAGGATGACCAACATAAAAATGAAAAGATGGAAACAAGACATATAAAGGAAGTCTCCAGATTTAATAAAAATTTTAAAGGGAAATATTACATACAATTTTAAACAACTTTCAAATTGATTATATAAAATTTGACATATATTTAGACCAAGAATAACTTTGAAATGGAATAGCCAAAAATGGAACTATGACGTGTTTGTAGCTATTACAGACTTGGTGAGAATATGCTAATTGTGATTTAGGAGGAGGGACTGGTGATGTGTGAAAGGAAATACTGTGACATGACAAAGTCAGCAAATTTAGGGTTTTTTCCAACACTTAAACTGAAATTAGAAGCAAGACCAATAAAGATTTAGTATGAGATACAAGAACAGTTTGTTTATAAGCAGTAGCTGACCCAGAACTATTTAGCAACAATCGGTTTTATTTTAATTTTCATTATACATTAGCCATATAAGTCTCTTTTTCTACCCCCATTGGAAGGCTAGTCTTCAATATTTATCATTAATATCCAGCCTTGCTCATTTTCTTTAGCTATATTCAGACTTTTTGAGCTGAGGAAATCTCAGCTTTGTAATCATTAGTGTTCATTATCCTTAAATGAAAATGTACTGGAAATAACTTTTATATCATTCTTATTGGGTAATTTAAGAGAGAAAATGGTAATATTGATGCTGAAAAAGTACAGTGTAATAGCCAAAAAGCCTGGCGAAGAGAATATCAAGCTACAAGGATCACTGGAAAAGACATGCCCTTGTATGATGTCTTATGTAAGATCTGTGCTATTCCATTCGTTACTGGAAAAGACTCATCCTTGCTTTCAAAACAGAGAGAAGCGATGCCAACCAACACAACCTTATACCAAAGTGGTATTCTTGCTCCCAGTGCCTTGAAATATCAGCATTCTGTAATTGCCAGAATAAATTATTCCCTAAAACACTAAGTCAGACCTTAATTCTCTCTTTTAATCTGATAAAATTTAATATCACTTTTACTCTCAATCTTGACCAAGCGTTTGTAAACAGGAAGCCCCTCTTTCAAGATGCTGCCTTTAAACTTCAGTGAACACAGAGCACTCAAATGTACTGTCACTATGTGGTAACCGTGAGACCTCGGTTGAACTGCAGATGGACTCAAGAAGTCTAGTCTCAAACAGTAGTGGAAACAACACTCTGAGCAGCCCTGAAGACAGGAAGCAGGGCAAGGCACGCAGGACTCTTTTCCACTTAGACTCAGGTCATGCAACACCTATTGAGGCTGTCAAGCCAATCCAACTCCCTCCCAGATCAGCTCACCAGCACCCTCGCTGTCATAGATGCTGACATTCCACTGAGTCCACTTAACGTTCATTGGCTGATACCATCCACATCTCTCATTGCTGTGATTCCTGAGGCTCATGTACCCTTCTACTTGCCCATTTCTCCTATTCTCTGATTCATAAACAGCTTTCCGCTACTTCTACCTTGCTGCATAATCCAACTTCATTGCATTTCAAACATTTAAAAAAAGTTCTCTGTAGTTATAGTCTCTCTGTAAGAACTTTCTGTTTACTTCCTTCCACAAACTGAAACCTGGATTTCCCCTAGAAATTGATTTTCCTGCAGTCTTCACCAGTGGAAATTGGTCCTTCTCTCTCACCTCACATTATTGACCAAAAAGTCAGGAGGCAAAGTCAGCAGTTTTCTAACCGAGTCTTCAAAGGTTGACTCTTATTCTTTCATCCTCATGTAAAACTCTCTCCTTCACATTCACACCCTCTTGCCCTCTTTTTATTAATATTTTGGTGGGTCATTTGCTCACATTCATCCAGGAGTTAAACTGACCTAAAGAAGCTTTTCATCATCTTGCTCTAAGACTGAGAAATATGCATATCTATTTGGATATCCATGAAACAACCAAGTCTATTTTTTAAAATTTTCTTCATCCAGTGACTTCTTTGCCACAGTATTTCATCAATTCACTCCCAAGAGCATACCTTAAACTTCTAAAAACTAAGCCTTTTTCTTAATTTTTTACCACAACTTTCTATTCCTTTCATAACCTCATTTTTAAAACAATTGAATGTATCCATATAGTGGATGGTTAAAAATATTTGATTTTGCAATGGGCAAAAAGAGATGAGCAACATCTTAAACTCTGAAAAAATATAAATGTCAGAGTGAATTTCTTAAAGTTGTAGAGAGAGGACATAAAAAATAAACAATTAAAAAAATTGAAGATTAAATAGAAAAGAACAAAATGTCAAAAATCTAATTATTTATTAAGCTGAATGAAACAGAAAGAACACTGGTGAGATTACTCCAGAAAAACTCAGAAGGCACAATTAAAAGGAGATGCAATCACACATTTTAAACATATTTAGAATGAGAACGTCATAGAATATGTACCCAATAAATCAAAATCTTAGATAAATAAGCAATTTCTTGAAGAAGAGATTTTACTAAAAACAGACTCAGGAAGTCAGAGAGAACTAAAAAGTCTGTAATTGTTATTAAAATGGAATTTGTAGCTGAAAATTTATTCCATGGACACAAAATATACTAAGCTCAGCTACTTGAGTTTCTTTTTTATCATATTGCTGATTTTTATACAAGATTTTCTGAACTAAAATTTTAAGGGTATACTTCCCCCTGAAGAGAATTATATTTTTCTGTGAAAAATGCTTCTGGAAAGATGAAATCCCCACATTTCACAAATAAGCACACTGAAATTTAGGGAGGTGAGCTACTTGGTGAAGGAGGTGTAATCTCCATAACTCTTCCAGTTGTTGTGGCTGAAAAATTAATTTTAAAACAACCTCAATTTGGCTCATGAATCTGCTGTCTGAGACAAATGTCAGAGAATTCACAGACTTGTTTTAAAGGTATCACAGTGAACAAAAAGCTGTGCTTTTAAAAAGAGGTGAATGGATAGAAGCAAGATGGCCACTTAGAGCTGAGTCCATATCAAACAAAATGACCCAAGGAGACTGAGAAACTAAGAGTTTCACCCTCAGTACATCAGGAAAGATCAACCCACCAACAGAGAGAGAACATAAAAACAAGTCACCTTTTCCCACTTCAAGATTCATAATTACTGATCCAGTCCTATCTTGAGTTTGGAGTTTGATTCCTTGTGAACCCGAGATCACAATTTAATGTTGCTAACACATATTTTAAAATATCTACCAGAATGAAAGTAAGAAGTTGCTCCAAATTTTCAAGCAAATAGTGGGAATGAAAGCTACTTCCTTAAATGAGATTAATATTACAAAGATGAAGTGGCAATTTTCTACTCAATATCATTTTCCTCTTCCTACCTATTAACAGAAATCCAAAGTTGTTGGAGTACCACTGTACCAAGGGAAAGAGATATATTCTTCGGGCTCCCTTATAAGCAGGGGGTGGACATGGGATTATTTTGGTCCAAGTACAGGTCACTTAATCAGAATTCTTAGAAGACCTCTTAAAAGAGGGCTGACTCAACTTCCCTTGCTCGTTTACCCTTTTCTTGTTTCATACTTCCTGCCTGGACTGCAGATATAATAAAACTCAAAGTCATTTTTGGAGCATGAAGAAGTTCACAGTTCTTGCCTACTTTGAAGTCTTTTATTACTTTATCTTAAAAACATGGACTTATTGCCTTCCCTCCTCTTCTCCTTGCTTTCTCCTCTTTTCTTGTGTTTAGCACCGTATGGAGAAGTATACAACAAGCATTGCAAAAGTGATTTATTTTCCTTATATAACAAGAATCCAGGATGAGGGCAGTGGCCCTAAGATACCATCAGTGCTTCAGGCAATGTCTATTATGTGGCCTGCAATTTTTGAAGTGTGACTTTTCTCCGCAATTGCAACATGACATCTGTGCTCCCATGCATCACAAAAACTTTCTGGAAGATAAAAAGGGAAGGAGAAAAATAAATGTAAAAGGGAAATGACAGCTAAATCTGTCTCATTTAATCCAAGAATGAACAGCTCTCCTGGGAGTCCCTTATTGGCCACAAGTAATATAACTTAGACCACACTTAGATGGGCAGAAGCCTGGGAAATCAAGTGTTTATCTGGGCACATTACTACACCAAACAGAATTGGATTTCTGTTAGTAAAAAAAAGGGGTGGAATGAATTTTGAGTGAACAGCCAGCACTGTCTAGTACACATCCTTCCTTCATCACAATTCTGATCTTTGATTTGTTTAGTTATATGTAGCAAATGGAAGTAATTGGAATATTTAATGTGTAGGCCAAATTAGACAAATGGCTATGATTTTCAAGATAGAAAAAAAATCATAGAATTTCAGTAATTACTTTAATCATTAATACATATAGACTATATCTCCTGTTTTTTAAAGGGATTACATTAGTATATATGACAGCATTCAGATTATTATATTTATCTAATATTAAATCTGCATCCTGCCCCAATTTATTAGAAGGAAACTAAGATAACTCTAACTTCCCAGTAAAAGTTTTTGAATATTATATTCTTAACCCAAATATTCTTATTGTATTTTCCTCAGGCATTTAGCCATTTTGTTACATCTTACAGCAGCAATAATTCTCTATTCCATAAATATGGAATTTTACAAGCAGGACAAACGGTTCCATAAATTAGGAGGAATACCTGCCTATGCAGAAACAACTCATTTCTTTCTGATTCACGCTTTTGTGATGTATTTGTCTTCGAATCATACTCTTATTGTTCTTAAATTTACAACTCTTTTTTATGGGTTGAAAATTCGGTGAAAAATTGGTTGACTCCTAGAATATCAAGAAGCAAGGATTTTATAAGTAAAATGCATATTTCAGATACGAATGTTTTCTTAAAACATTTATCTCATCCTAAAATGTTTCTGAATATATTCAGTACGTTAGTAAGATTTTTTCCCAACACACTTCAAGGGCTGAGATGTGTGTTTAAACAAATACACGTATAGTTACCCGTGCAGTTGAGAATTTTGTTGCTTTTTCTAGACAGAGTAATCTCTGTGGCATATTATGTTCTTTTTTGCTTTAGGAGAAAATTTGCTAGAATTAATCCAAATCTATATATGAGGATTGCTAAAGGAAATGAATAGTAGAAACAACAGTATAGCAACAATAATTTAAATGTTAATTTATTGTATCTGATTGTATTCTCACAAGTTATAAGTGAGGCAACTAATGAATAAACAGAAGGTCCTACTGTATAGCATAGGGAACTATACTGAATATCCTGTGATAAACCATAATGGAAAAGAATATGAAAAGGAATATATATATATATATATATAGTTGGCCAAAAAGTTCATTTGGTTTCTTGTAAGATGTTATAGAAAAATCTGAACAAACTTTTGGCCAATCCAATATAACTGAATCACTTTTCTGTACTGAAGAAATTAACACAACTTTGTAAATCAACTATACATCAATAATAAATAAATAAATACATAAATTACGTACAGAGAAGAAAAAAATAAGTGAGGCAACTGTATCAGAATGGGTAAGCACATTTTCATATTTTCATATTTGAATTATACACTTATCAATAGTAAGGAATGGAACCCAAGTGTATTACACTAGCCAGACATTTCAATAAGCCATGCAAATACTGAAAATAACATTTGTAGAATTAGGTCTTTCATATTTCCTCTTATATAAGTGCCTATAAAATTCCCCAAAAGTACAAAAATTCAAAAATTACTGAACTTCTTCAAAATGAATACAGCTTACGAAGTGCCACTTCAAAATTCTGAAATGTTTCTTTTCTGATATTCTGAGGAAAACTCTTCACAAAAGCCAATATTAATTTATGTTTTTACAGATGTATAATTAATATCTCTGCAGTTGTATAGTTTCTCTGAAAATAGATCAGACTTTATTCATAAATATGTATTAAGCAACTACTATATGCCAGGTCCCATGCTTATTGAAAAAAAGTCTGTTGATCCATAAAGCTTAGTGTAAAAAAAACCAAATAAACAGGTTTGAGGAGAGAAAAGTTAAAACTAAAATTAGTTATGCATTTATTCTTCGTATAAATTTTTAAAAATAAAATGCTTAACGTTTTATTTCTATTTCAAGTTTAGAATAAATACAGAATTAGGGCTGCAGAGAAATCTTGGAAAGCCATTCATATATATTGGGAAATCATAAGTCCTCTCCATTAACAAATATTTTTCAATTTCCATGGGAAACTATGCTGGATGCTCATGCAGACACAAGAATGAAAAGACACATGCTGTGGTCTCCAACATTTACAATTTAGCAGGCCAAAAACAGTAATTACAGTACAAGGAAAAATGAGAAGTGGAATGTTTGTTACAGGTGTTCTGGAGGGAGAGGGAGAAAGAAGGAGAAGGGGGATGACTGCTCTCTTTGGGACATCAGAAAAGCGCTTTACATATTTAATTCTAATGACACACTCGCAGAGACAGACATATTTATTCACATTTTATTGATGAGAAAATGTAAAGCGATAAAATAACCTGCAGAGTCTGTATCAATCTGTGTCTCTAAGAGACTTACTGGAGCAAAGTATTCCCTCAGCTTGCCTCCTGGCCCCCACCCCCTACACAAATATTTTCATAAGGAGTTAGCCCAAAACAAACTTTTGTTGAGCTATATTTCACTTAGTTTGGGGCTGTTTGTTACTACAATGTACACTATAATGTACCCTCATTCGATCAAAGGCATTCTTGGTAGAGGAAAGAGTAAACATAAATATTTAAATGACTATATCATGAGTGTAAGATGGTGAGAAATTTAATTTGGCTAGAGTGTACCCTCTGTGTAGGATGGTAATGTAGGACTAGACTGTAGAGACCAGTTGGCTCTATTTTATTGCAGTCCTTCAATGTTAGTGGAAAGTAACTATCCTCAATCCAAGAGGTATAATTCAGTACTTAGCAGGCTCAACACAATATGAAAATTAGTCACTAGCAAGCAATGCATAGAATAAAAGTGCTTTCTAACCTAAAAAATCTATTATCCTATATATTTTGAAGCTGTTCTCTATATTCTTTCCTAACTGGATATAAACAATCCTTCTCTAAAATGATGTTTATAAAAGAGATGTAATGAGATAAGCTGAAAATAGTCATTTTTGGAATAATATTTAAAATAAATGTTAGCTATATTTATTGGATAACTAATAGATGGCAACACAAAATTGTTAGAAATATAAATATACTAAGTTAGACAATATCTATTCAACTAACAGATGACTTGAAGAAATGCCAAAAACTATTTTGATAAAGATATAGTTGTTTACTCTTAAATCATCTCTAGGGTTAGTGATATACTCCAAAAAAACCCCAAAATGCCTTCCATAACTTAGATCCAGTCAGCAGTAAGTGGTTACCATCTGCATCATAGTATATATTAAATATTGGTAATTTCTCAAACTGGAGCTACACAAGGGGGAGAATACTTGGCTGGGAAATACTGACATCACTGCAAATAAAAACTGAAGATGTGGAGCCTGGAAGTAAAAACAAAAGGGGATGGTGCTCAATGGGTTATAGCAATTGCAAATATCAGCGCAGAAAAGCCAATGTCCAACTAACAAAGGAAATAGGGATGAGGGCCTTCTGAAACTCACGGAGGATAAGAGAGGACACCCAGGAAGCTGGAAGAAAGGTAGCCAATCCCACATCAAACACCTCCATCCCCAGGTCTCCGTATTCTGGAATTTAGACAAAACTGTAATCTGTGAGAGCATTACTAAAAACAAAAAATAAATTTCCATCCAGGTCTGTGGAAATGCTATATAATTGACTAGAAGAAGACTTTGAAAAGGAGGAAATAACAGAACTAATAAAAATAGAACCTGGTGAAATGTCTAATATGCATTTCCCTCTGTCTTAGCTCCTCCTCTGCCTAAATCATTGAGATATACAGTTTCTTTGCAGATTTAAAGTTCCAGAAATACCCTATATATTAGTCTAAGACCTCTATAACACTAAATGATCAAGAAGCATCATTATTGAAATACAGAAAATCTAAATTACAAAGGATAATGCATATTTTTCAGTACATTTGATTTTGTTTGAAATTAGAAAGATAAATTCAAATAGATGTTTTTTAAGTTTACTAATATGTACACTTTACTAAACTCAATCCTAAGAAAACCTAGGATCAAAAGATACTAGGATATTAGGATCAAACGATATCACTTGCCAAGAATCACCTATCTTTGTTCAAATGCTCTTTGGACTTACTACAGAATTAACTCCTCTCTTGTAGCTTCATAGTATAACTAAGATGTTAAAGTTTCGAAGACGTCCCGCAGTAAAGAAACATCTTTAACTTGATTTAAGTTAAATAAACCTACTTCCTCGGGGAAAGTTTCATCATTGTTTCTTTGAAAACCAACTTAGTAATACCCCTTTAGCCATAGATAGACAAGAATGCTTAAAGTATGGTTTCTCAACCTTGGCACTATTGACGTACTTGTTTTCTATTGCTACATAACAAATGACAGATTTGGTAACTTAAAACAATACCCATTTACTAACTCACGGTTCTGTAAGTGAGAAGTCCAATATAGCGTGGATGGTTCTCTGCTCTGGCTGGGGCTGAGTTCTCACTTGGAGGCTAGAGGTCTTCTTCCAAGCTCATTCCTGTTATGGGAAGAACACAGTTCCTTATGGTTATGGGATTGAAGTCCCAATTTTCTTGCTGGATGGCAGCCAGAACTGCTATTCATTCCTAAAGACCACTCGCAGATCCTTGATTGTGGGCCCGGAAATCTCAGCAGCAAAGAACTTCTTCACATCTCTCAGATCCTTCTCGCTCTCAGAATCTCTCTGATTTCCTCTTCTCTATCAGGAGAAAACTCTTTGCTTTTAAAGGGCCCGTATGATTAGCCTACTTGATTATCTCCCCATCTTAATGTCAACTGTGCCATTTAACATAATCACAGGCATAAAGTCATATTCACAGTTCAGGAATTATACACGGTGTGTACACTGAGATGGGGTGATAAATCTTTAGGATCTTTAGGGACATCTTAGAATCCTCCCTTCCATTAGATGAGATAATTCTTTGCTGTGGGTTCTGTTCCATGTACTGTGGAATATTTAGCAGGATCCCTGGCCTCTACCTACTAGATAACAGTTACATTCTCCACCCCAAGTTTTCACATTCAAAAATGTCTCCAGACCTTGCCAAATGTCCCCGGGGTGGGGGGCAAAATTGCCCTTGGTTAAGAATTACTGGTTAAAACTCTCTTCTACTCAGTGTAAAAATAAAAATATGCATAGTCCTATTTTTTAAGTCCCATAAAATATGGATTTTGTAAACTTACTACAATTTTATTAACTTGCTGTTAGTTTTTAAATACATACTAGCTTATATTATTACAATGACTATTTTTACTCATTTGGACCTACAGCACTGGTTTCCTTTTTCTAGTTGAACAACAACCATGATAAATCCCAGTTTTAAAACATTAGGCAACTAGGAGGAAGAGTAGCAGGAACTTCAATGAATTTGGACTTAAAATTGAGACAACTCATTAATAAAAGTCATAGCTGGAGCCATATTGGCCCTCAAGTCCTAGTTTTCCTTCAATTTGTTATGAATTTGCCACCTATGGAATTTTCTCTACTCTCTTAAGATTTATTTATATCTTCAACATAGAGCATTTTCAAGGTTTTAAGTTTCACAGTTTTACAACTAACTCTGTAAAATGCAAGTGTCTTTTATTAGTTCTAAAAAGTATCTTTTGTGAGTTTCTGGGGACAGACTCTTCAAATATTCTCAGATTGCTAAAAATTTTCATGTCCATCCTCTCATAATATTTTTGAATTTATGGATTTTATAGCATTCCTTCTTTAGTTTCGTTTTCTCCAGGTTGAAGAATGCTATTTTTTTTTCAAAATCTCAACTTATATAGAAGCATCCTTCTGCTCAATAATTCATGTGGCCTCAAGCTTTTGTAATGAGGCGATAGTCTGCTTTTTTGAAGCCTTTCTATCATAGTGTGGAGAGAAGAAGGGCGTGTGAGCTGACACCACCAAAGCATACACTAACTAGCTGTGTGAGTTTAGACAAACTTCAACTTGGGCCCTCATTGTCCTTACTCTAATCTAGTGATTATATCACATACATTTTTGTATTGTTAAAAAATTAAAGATGTAATATATGCAAGGCCCTAATATAGTACTTAGCTAATAGAAGTCACTAGTAAATTTATTTACTCATTTAAGAAATGTGTGTTGAAAACTCATCTGTGGTAATGCTGAGTATTTAGGAGTTGAAAACACACACAAAAAACAGGCATGGCCTTGGTCCTAATTGGTCTAGTAATTTTTATGCTCTTATGAAGATGAGAGACAAGAGGATGAAGGTATTAACTGTGATGTTCTTTCCCTACTGGCTGGAAAATTGAGATTTTGGAAACTACCACACAGAAATAGGCACTAAATGACAATTCCTTTGCTGTACAGTAGAAACTAACACAACATTGTAAAGCGACTATACTCCAATAAAAATTAATTTTAAAAAAAGACAATTCCCAATTCTTCTGTCTTTTCAAACCTTAACAAGAGCCACTAGTAAGAAATAGCTTAGTAGTTTATGCCCTAACTATGGTCATCCTCTGTGGGTGACTTTAAAAAATACAGACATCTAAACATCCCATGACATTCTGATTCATTAAGTTTCTAGTAGGGCATAAGGTTGACCCCTGAAAAACACGGGGGTTAGGGGCACCGACCTTTCAGGTGGAAAATGTACATATAATTTATAGCCTGCCTTCTGTATAAGGGGTTCCCTGCACATCCAGGTTTCCCTCGATATTTGTGGTTCTACATTCGTGGATTCAGCCAACAGGAGATCATGTAGTACCATAGTATTTACTATTGGAAAAATATCCACATAGAAGTGGACCTGAATAGTTCAAATCATTGTTGTTCAAGGATCAACTGTATTATTTGAATGTTCAAAGAGGGTCAAGGTGAGTTTGATGTATAATTCAAGTCCAGAAGTTATGACCCTGTGGGCAATCATTTATGGCAGATTATAGCATCATCCATTAACCAATTGGAGATTACTGCCTTAATTTGTTGTGTTGTTGTGGACTTAGTGTGGTAATTTCTTGCTTGAAGGGCGGTTTCCAGTTTCCATATTATGGACATAATATTTCAGGACTGGGTGTATCATTATTTTATGGAAGTATACAATGTTTTCTATTTTGTGTTCAACACTCCTTATCAAAGATTCTCAACTTTCTGGCGAATTTTCTAGGCAAACCTCACAAGTAACTATTTTATTTTAGAATATGACTGATTAATAGAGAAACAAATTAAAAATGAAGTAACTTTTTACTATCTAGTACAGGTCTCTATATGCTATCTACTGGGAAGTTCACATGCTTTTCCTCCTTTCCATTTACATAATCTCTCCTGATCATCTTTAGATTTTGCTACTCATGTGTTATTTCATTCTCCAGAAATTCAGTGACATCTATAAATCTAGCAGATTTACTATTCACTTTAGAAATCTTATTAAAATAGTTAATAAAGATGGTCTCATAACAATTTTTAGAAACCCTTACATTCACAGCTTTCCACCTCTCTATTTCTGATCTAGGGACATTGACATTAATTCACTTTTTTATTCATTATCTATTGTTTCCTCTAATCTTTCATTTTTCAACATTGTGTTTAACTTTTCAAAAGCGTTTTAATGTTGTTAGTCTAATTTTTTTCCATTTCTAAGAAAAAGTAAATAAACAACCAAAAAAGAGTGCAGACAGTTTCTCGGACCAGAGGGCAGAGGTAGCAGAACTGGCAGTGCTGGGGGCGGGGATGGGGAGAGAGAATGAGCGGTAGGAGGTGGTCAGGAGTGGAGTTAGGATGGGGCGTGGGCCATACTTGGGCAGGAGGCTAGCTAGGTGGAGGTTAAGGTCAGAGGCAGGATCGGGTTTGGAGTCAAGGCTGCATCAGGGGTAAGGGGTTAGGTCAGTTCGAGGGCAGAGGATTTGGGGCTGGGGGTGCTCTGATGGTCCAGGGCCATCCGGAAATCTGGTGGATCCTTGAGTCTGGGAGAAGTCTCACCTGGCACTGGTCGCAGTGCTCTCCCATGTTCTCCTCGTCACAGTGACAGTTCTCACATTCATTGCATCGCTGGGGACCAGAGGAGCCTGGTTAGGCAGAAACGTTTGGGAGCCACCCGCCAGCCCTCCACCCTGCCCACTGGACATATCTCCAACTTCTCAGCCTCATTACTTCTGACATTGAGCTCAGTATCTTCCTCCAACCTGCTTAACCTGCTTCTCACCCCCTCATTTCCCTATTGCAAGTCGGCCCGATGTCCCCTTGTCACTGTGGGCTGGACCTTTGGGTACTCTCTTCAACCCCTCTCTTCTTATTCTCCCCATAGCCTGTCAGTCTCCAGTCCTGTCCCACCTCCCTCGGCTCTGCCTTGAACCCTCCTCCCTGTCCCCACATCTGCAAGTGAAGCTCAGACCTCACCCTCTCTTTCCTGGACCACTGTCCTAGGCTCCTCCCCAGCCTCCTGGCCTCCAATCTGTCCCCCACTTGGCCCCAGAAGTGTCTGTTTATTCAGGCCCTTTGCTCAGGGTCCTCCCAAGGCACACCAGAGCCCTGGAACAAACTCTAGGAACAGCTTGGAAGATGGAGCTGGGTTGCAGACATACACTGCAGAAGGAGCAGTAGCCACACAGGGACCCTGGCTGCTAGTTCCCATACTCCTGGGCATCCTGCTGATCTGTGGGGACAAGACGGCAGCAGTGACCCAGGTTGACTCCACTCCTCCCCACCCCCATCATCCAGTCAGATCACTTACCCACGTCCTCACTACTCTCCTCTTCACTGGAGGCACCTCCAGACACCTCCCTCCTGGCCAGTGGGTTGGGGATGATGGTGAAGGGGAGCTCATCTTCCTCCAGCCCCTCCTCCTCATCTTCTTCCTCCTGGTGGTCTTGGCTCAGTGGGACCCAAACCCAGTCCTTTCTTCCCTCCTCTCCTCCTTCTCTTCTTCCTCCTCCTTTTCCTCCTCTTCTTCCTCCTCCTCCTGGCTCAGGCTGAGGCCATGACCTTCCTCCTTGTCTTCCTCATCCTCCTGGTCCAGGCTACCATGATGGGTGCCTTCTCCTCCCTCCTCTGAACCTTCATCATCTTCTTCATGGGAGCTGTGATCCTCTTCCTTCTCTTCCTCTTCCTCCTCAGAATCACTCTCCCTTAAATGGCTTCTATCCTTCACCCCCTTGTGTTCTGGGGGCTGGTGGCTAATCTCCTCTTTGATGGACCCTCTGTGTCCAGTCCCAAGCAAAAGAAAACAAAACAAACAAAGAAAAAAACAACCAAAAATATACCTCCAATTATTAACCAAAGTGATCTCCATTTATAGTTTTCCTATCTTTTCGTCAATATACACAATTCCATAAATGTCCCTTAATCTTACCTTTTATTGCATCGTACTAAGCAGAAATAAGTATGCAAATGAGACTAACTGGGCTATAATTAATAAAGTTATCCCAGATGCCCCTCTCAGGAATAAAATCAATTGGTCTTCTTAAAGGAACTATTTGTTAATTACATGGTACCACATTTTCATAGTTTTAACCTGATACTTTTCTTCTCCATATTATTGGTAATTCCCTATTTAATAGTCTCTAGAGATTCCTTAAAAATGCCTTCTTTAAAGTGTTTTACCACAATTATGAGAAACATTGCTGTAAGATATATATTTTACATGTGACCAAAGAATGTCCAGCTCAATGGCTGATGACCATAGGCAGCTTCCTAACTCAGCCTACACACTTTCTTCCAAGTTTAGTGGCTAATAGTAGCTCCAGATTAGGGCATAACCCAATGTGTATACAGGAATATATGTCATTGAGCTTTTTGATGACCCTTGCAAGTGGACATACAGAACTGGATTTGATTTGCTTAACAAAAATGAAATGTCACAATTTTTCCACTTCTAGTGTCCTGGAGCAATTTATGCCCATTGCAAATGCACTTCAGATTTGTTTTGCCTTTTTCTATTATTTATTGTTATCTCATACTGATTTTGAAATTCACCATTTCCTCCAGGGACTAGAGATCAGGCTCTATAACCGAATAAGAACTGGATGTGATTTGAGCTTTTATAGTCCTCTAGAAGAGATGCATGTGAAGGTCTCATTATAATGATGGACAGAGTTCTAGAGAGTTAAGAATTCTAAGGTTGGTAAACTTTATTTTTTTAAGAAGAAAAATAAGGCTGTTTGCATGTGACTATTTGCCAAGGGCAGTAAAAATCATTTATTCTTATAAAGGTTACTCAAGGCACAAGTAGTTTGGAATTTTCTCCTTTAAATATACCAAAGTGCCTGCTGTATTTTCTAAGATGATAATGAATCACTTCCAAATATATATACTTTTGAATTGAAATGTCTCACACTCGAAGAAAGCCTAAAGGCAAGTAGTTTTGATATTTGAAATTACCACGTTTTATATGCTAACATAGCATCAACTGATATATATATATTATGTTAAAAATGTAAATATTAGTAAAAGATTCTTAGTTTCTCACACAGAGGTTTTCTCTCAATTTCCAGGAATATTATATTTACTTTTACAGTTAAAAATCAGGGTTCATAAAATTAAGCTGACTACTACAGAAGTTAATACTGGTAAAATTAAAATAATTTATAGGAATGAGAATCACAGTAGTTTGGTGGAAATGTCACTGACCAAAGATTAATTATTTGCTGAATGCCATCATTAAGCAAAATATAGTGAAGACTTCAACACCTTTTTAATCTACTTGCTTATACAATCTCATCACTGGATACCATATTTGAATAGCAGACATAATGGAAACATAATGAGAAAGAAAAAAGTGGTTATTAAAATACATGTAAAAATGAGTAGTAGGACACAAAATCCATTTAAATATCTGTATTCAGAACTGGAGGTTTTCTCTTATGTAGTATTTTGGTTTATGCAGTTGATTTCATTTAACAAACTTTTCCAAGTAATAAATATATATCTTAGGCACAGTTTAAGAGTTTCAAGTACTTTTTGTTAACGGAATAACTACTCTAGGAAATTGAAAATTTAGTGAGAAACTAACATGTAAAAAACTAATAATATAATTGAGTTGATTGCTACAGATTTGGAAGAAATTCTGTCTTAGAGAAATAACCTAGGCTTTGAAGTAAGAATAAAATAATTTTGAATTCCTATTCTGCCACTAATAAGCAGTATGAATTTGTCATGGCACTTAACTTCTCTAAATAAAATTATTCATCTGTGAAGTAAAGATGTAAGTTCAAAACGCATGAAAAGGCTTACATGAGACATGGCATTTGTAAAGCACTTGAAAAAGTAGGCACTCAATAAGTGTTTGCTATTGTGTTCAACAGTGAATCATTTTTCCTAAGGTGAAGGGAGTGGGAAAGCATGTTAGAAAGGCTTTAATGCTAAGATGCTGTTGGAAATTAACTTCAGAGGATAACTTTTATATGCTGTCTGCCATCAATAACATTTATTTGCTCTAAAATTGTATTTGCCTCAGAACCTATGACCCTTATTTTTTAAAAGGGGAGGGGGTACAGCATAAAGAACATAAAAACTTACCATTACATTCATTTAAAAGTGTTAGTTAGCTAATGGAGATCAACATATGATAACCAAGAGCAGCTTATTTAAAATACAAAGAGTGACATTGAATTAACTACATTCAACATATCTAAGTCCTATCACCTTTGAATCACAGATGCTTTCAAATAAACCAATACTGACTTGATAAATTTGCTAGAGATCAGGACAACTTCAACTATGTTTTAACAGCTTTCTTGAAAGTATCCTTTGATATATCTAATGAGTTGCCAGGAAGAGATTACTCAGGTTGAAAATAGGGAAATATTGTCAATTTCCAGGTTGAAAATAGGGAAAGTAAGTGACTGCAGCCCTGCCACTTTGAAGACCTCCAATCCTATCAACCCTCTTATCACGTTGGGACCTTGTTATTTTACCCTTTTCTATAGCAGCATGGAGAGAAATATTTGGAATAAAAACAGTGGTTGTCATTGTGGTTTTTGCAAAGAGGTTGAAAATGGGTGAAACTTTTTAAGGGTTTAAAGAATAAAAAAGAAATATGTAAAAGAATGACTAGGTCCTGATCCTTAGTCCCATTTTCTAATGTTAATAAGTATTGAAGTTTGCTGTGGGAATATTCAAGAGTGTTTACATTATTTACAAAATAATTTGTCAAACAGGTAATTACTAAGTGCCTATCAACTGCCCAGGAGATAAAGAGCATCCAAAGGAAAAGAGGAAAATGCAACACACTCTCCTCACCTTATAGAAATTAGTTTATTGGGTCAAAGGGAATGCATATTATGTATCGATAAATACGTATAGAGGGCGCTCAATGAAATAAACAACACAATGAGAAGAGCAGATGACTAAAGAAACTGATGGGGTCCAGTGATACAAGGGAAAAAGTCATAGTTAAGGTTGTAGGTTTTCTGGATGAAGAGATGCCCTACTTGAGAATTCCTTGCCATGGAGGCATTAAGGAAATGAAGAAAGGGAAAACGACATGGGGGGGGTGGGTAGAGAAGAAATCTGAGGGTAGGAGAAAAATAGCTCTGATAGAGTTGAACTTTGAACTAAGTAAATACTTAAAATGTGCATTCTTAAATAATAAAAGACTGGGATACTTTTAATTGGCAGACTTGAGTCCCTCTCTGCCCTCCAATCATCCATCATTATTCGGTATAGAACAGTGGGTAATAATGTTTAGGGTTAGGGTTAAGGTTGGGGTGACTATGTTTAGATCAAAATGATTAATTTGTTCAACTGAAAATACTGAGTGAATTTGTGTCATCACTTCATGGTCACAGAGACACACATACAGGGTGCAAATGTTGGGCTCCTGTACCTTTCACAGCCCCTCTGTTCCTCTGGGTAGACCGAGTGGCTTTATGAAGGCTCTACACCAATGAAAAGAGAAGACTGTCCACATGCGGCAGTTCAGTTGAGTTGAGCAAAACTTCAGACTCAAATAACATCAACTCCACTGAACTTTCAGGGGGCAATAGGCTAATATCCAAGAGTGGTAATTGCATGACAGAGATGAGAAGGACATAGTAGTTTCTTGGCCATGTGGTTGTGAGTAGTAGTCACTCACATAGCAAAAAGAGTGTTTATTCTCTGAGCGTCCATGCAACTGCCTGGAGCTGGAACTGGAGAGAGGCAGAGCTTGATCACGTGAAGCTGGCAAAGACTTTTAAATGATGGTTCCGCTGGAGCTCACATCTAAGACCCCACAGACTTTGAGGGCTTAGCTCTCAAATCCAAGCTTTTGGAACTCAATTTTTGTTTCTCTCAAATTAATGTCTTTGAGATGAATATTAAAGCATGTTTTTAAATTCAAAAGGTAAGCATTGTCTTTCTAGTTATCTGAACTTTTCCTTTCCCAGAGGCAGCAAAGGTGGAAAATTCAGAATTTCCAAGATGACAGAATACTCAGGTTATTGTGTGTATATAGCTATACATATACATATAGAACAAATACATGTTTATTATAATTATATCATAAACAATTATATCTATTATTGTTTTCTGGAAAAACATTTCTAATTGCTGCTCCTTTATAAGAGTGTTCTATCAAAAACTCTTTGTTTCTTTTGTTAAGTGATAATACCTATTACCATATGAAATGTTATCTGGAACCCTGAAATATATGTATTTTTAAGTAGACTATTTTAAACATTTGACAATGGAACCCATTTCTTGAGATCTATGTTTTATCTTCTCATAAGAGAAGAGCTGAGGAACTACTGATGGGAAATACTGCTAGATGGAACATAGAAATCATATGAAACATAGAAATCAGCTTCTTAAGTGAGTTTTTCTTCTCTCTCCCATCACCTACCTCCACCTAACAGGTCTGAGAAGGCAGAAAAGCTATCTTATTCATCCTGTATTCTCAGTATCTGACATGTTATATAAACTATAGTTGAGCTCAATACCTGTTTTGTTCAAATTTTCTTCAAAAATTGGATGTATTTCTGGTAAAAATGTATCACCGTTCCTTGCTAAAATATTGTACAGGTTTGAAATTTAGCTTTTATTATTATTGTCATGTTAGTATAGATTTGTATAAAGATGGAGAATAGTTAAATAAAATATGTTTAAAAGCCTGTAACTACTTAATAAATATTTATTATCATCTTGGGATGGGTTGGAGTCTTGTAGCTATGATGTGAAACTCAGAATTGGAATGGAACGCTTGACAGATTTGATTACATTTAGATTTAAACTGGTTCTTGAAAAAGATAGCATAATTAAAGTTGAAAGGCAAACAAGAGACAAAAATAGTTGCATTGGACTTCCCGGGTGGTGCAGTGGTTAAGAATCCGCCTGCCAATGCAGAGGACACAGGTTCCATCCCTGGTCCCAGAAGATCCCACATGTTGTGGAGCAAGTAAGCCCGTGCGCCACAACTACTGAGCCTGCGCTCTAAAGCCCATGCTCCGCAACAAGAGAAATCACCGCACTGAGAAGCCTGCCCACCGCAACAAAGAGTAGCCCTAGCTCGCTGCAACTAGAGAAATCCCGCCTGCAACAATGAAGACCCGACACAGCCAAAAATAAATTAAATTTTTTTAAAAAAATAGTTGCATTATCTGACAGTCTTACTTTTCAAAATGCATTATTATCTCCTATATTTCAGTAAGAAATATATAAATATGTTAGAAAACAAAGTAACATAAACAGGCATCTACCAAAAATAAAAATACAAACAACAATAAACATTGTTTAGAAGTCTCAAATCAACTAATGATTCAAATAAATGAAAAGTTAAAAATAACATTATCCTATCAGATTGATAAAAATTAAAAAGATTGATCACACTCAATGTCAGAAAGATTTTGAGTATATACTCTTGGTATATCTTTAAGCTGATATCTCCTGGGAAGGTGATTTGGAAATAGTTATCAACATATCATATGCATTTCCTTTGACCCAACAATCTCAGTTTTAGATATTTATCTATAGGGATACAAAATAAATGAAGACATATGTATTGTGATGGCCAACATACCTTAGAGTTTTAGAAAAAAATTAAGTATATGGGAATGATTAAATTTCTAGAGTGTTCCCATCAATACTGATAAAGTTGATTTCTAAGTATTTACATACAAAGATGTTCTTTAAAATAGATATAAATATGTAATGCGTATTTATCTGTGTGTACTAGTGGGGTGGGAGTGAGGTTGGGGGCAGGGGAGCCTGAGAGGGTCTTGAGGTGACAGCTGAAGTGGGGTAATATGAAAAAGACAAGTTGAGAGGAGACATTCATCCTCTACCTCAGCAGTCCCCAACCTTTTTGGTACCAGGGACCGGTTTCGTGGGAGACAATTTTTCCACAGACTGGGGTTGGGGGGTGGTTCAGGATGATTCAAGTGTATTACATTTATTGTGCACTTTATTTCTATTATTATTACACTGTAATATATAATGAAATAATTATGCAACTCACCATAATGCATAATCAGTGGGAGTCCTGCGTTTGTTTTCACTTGCCACTCACTGGTAGGGTTTTGATATGAGTCTGCAAGCAATTGATTTATTATGGACTCTGTGCAGCCAAACCTCTCTGCTAATGATAATCTGTATTTACAGCCACTCCTCAGTGCTAGCATCACTGCCTCAGCTCCACCTCAGATCATCAGGCATTAGATTCTCATAAGGAGCATGCAACCTACATCCCACGCATGCGCAGTTCACAGTAGGATTCGGGCTCCTGTGAGAATCTAATGCTGCTGCTTATCTGACATGAGGTGGAGCTCAGGCTGTAGTAATGCGATCGATGGGGAGTGGCTGTAAATACAGATGAAGCTTCGCTTGCCCGCCACTCACCTCCTGCTGTGCGGCCTGTTTTCTAACAGGCCAGGGACCGGTAGTGGTCCATGGCCCAGGGGTTGGGGACCCCTGCTCTATATTATACTGTTTTTTAAGATTTCCCTTTGCCCTCAGGTGTTTGTATAACTTTATAATTTAAGAAGCTATTGCAACTCTGAAAAACATTTCATATATGAATGCCATATTTTGGTGGGGAAGAAGAGTATTAAAAGTAAGATTAATTTAAAATGGAATTTAATCATTAATGTGAATAGGTCACAACTCTTTTTGTATGGCACTAAATAAAATAATTGTGGTACTCATTAAAAGGTTTACAATGTACTTGCTTAAGTTACATGGGGAACTATTTCTCAGCCATTGAAAGCATTGTATTAGGAGTTTGAATTTAAAAGGATTATATAAATTTAAGATACAAAGTGGTAAATGAAGACAGTGCAGCCTAACAGTATCTGAATTGCAAACAGCAAGTATAATTCATACTGATAACATTTTAAAATATTAAAGAAATGAAAATACTATTGAAACAAAATCAATAAAAATGGCCACAATTGGAAAACTGCAAAACCCCTGTAATTAAATACGCAATGTATGTGATCTTTTTTTAAGAATACATTATTTGAGTTGGAAATACCTCTATGAATGTCATAAAATATGAAATCTTAATAATAAAGCATATTCTAAAGAAAAATTACATATTTTTTTCATGTAGACTTAATTTCCTCCATTCTTTTTTGGAGCCTTTAAAAAAGATTTTCAGAGAAAAATAAACTATTTTCTTGCTGGGAGATTGAGACCTCTAAAAGGTTAACGGAATGCTAGAACTTGATTATTGCATTTATTTATTTCACTTCCCTCAGGAAGCTGAGTTTGATTAAGTAGATAATTCTGTGTTGCAAGAGAAATGCATGTGGTGTATCTGTGCAGTAACTTTAAAAGCCAGATGAGAATGCCCTCAAACTAATTTGAAAACCACTACAACCCCAATAGAAGATTTTTTCTAACTTGCGGAGGGAGGGGGAGAAGAGGAAGGAAGAAGAACGGAGAAGCACAGAGGGCATGGAGGCAGGCAGCGGAGTTCGGTACCGGAGGTGTAATTGGGTCGTAGGGTGTTCCCCAGGAAATGCAGAAGTGGGAGTGGGGGACGGGGAGGAAGATGGAAAGCATTATAAACGTTAGCATCCAAGACAAATCGATGAATTCGAGTCCAATAAAAACATAGAGCACATAATCCAGCAGGTTTGTATTTGGTGGTCGGAGTCCCTTTACCATGATGACGCTCAGAATCAGGCCAATGACAGTATTTGGTTTTTCTGATGTTCTACCAATTAAGGCCTTTTCCAACCAAAAAGGGATGAGGAGCCTAGCACATCAGGACGAGGCTTCAGGATGTCTGCCATGCAGGCTGGGATTCTGCACAGGTGTGGGAACCGGAGGGGCACTGAAGGGAAAACCAGGAAGGTGGGAAAGGGCTGGGCCAGCGGAGGTGGACACAGTGGTGCAGGCTGAAACCCTGGGGAGTTGGTGCACAGGCTTCGTCCTGTCATTGAGGATTCCTGGTGAATTCTCCGGTAGGTTGCTGGCCTCACCTATTGGTGGACTGGGCTCCCAATCTACTCCAGGTAATGCTATTGATTGAGGATACCGTGGGCTGCCTGCAGCAGCTCAGGACTGAGGTAGCATTTCAGAGCTTGGGGAGGTCTTTCTGTTTGGTTTGCTTTTTGTTTGGTCTTGTTTTTGTCGCTCTGTTTTCTTTGTTATTTATTTTCCCGTATATGAGCAGTGATTATGTTTAGGCTTTTCAAGACTGTGCAAAAGCCCTAGCAACTAAGATGGCAGAAAAGAGATTCCCTTTATTAAGGCTCTTTCTCAAATGGCTTTGCAAACATAGAAACGTACCTAGCCGTGAATTCATTTGTTTAATTACAAGTGACCCTCTTTCTTTTAATGTTTAATATCTGCTGAATGGTAAAGTGGGGAAAACTGTCTTTATACTCAGATGCTGTGACTAAAGACTATTTTTTTCTGCCTAAAAACAACCTGGATATCACTCTCTTCATCCTGGATGCACAATAGCCAGGCAGATGAGCAGGCAGCCATGAAAGAGCCATGAGAGGTTCTGGTTTCAAAGTGTTTTCTGTGAGTCACACATTCTACATGCAAAATGGCAGAGGAAATTAGATGTGCTGAATTTATCTTATTAAGGCAGAAATAATCAGATGACTGGAGGCTGTTCTAAGTGCAACCAGCAGAGGGGATGCTGTATTCACATTAATGCGAATTAAGCAACACATTTCTGGGATATATTTCCAAATGTAATATATAGTGTGTGTTGGGGGGGGACATTTTTTTCCAGATAAGGGGATGATTGCATGTTTGTTTTAACTCCTTCAAAAATCTGTCTCACAATGACAAAGAAATGAAATGGGGCAAAAGCCACAGGAGTGATGAGCACAGAAAGTCACACGTAGATGTGGAATTTCAATACATTTACAGAAAGTCATAAAACAAAGAAAGCATGTTTCTAAAGTGAAGGAAGCTGTAGTTCAGGATACAGAAAGTTTAGGGCAGAACCTAGAAGAATCCCAGACTCACAACAAGTTTAGGAATAAGTAAGACAGTATCTGACTTCAGGTTTTGCCAGCTGATGTGTGAGAGAACCCTGAAATCTCAGTCTTACCATTTCAGGCTCGTTCCTTAGTGGGTGCTCCTGACCAGGGGTTGGGTCTCCAAGGCTTGGGTCCTGGAACCTATCTACTTCCATCATGGGCTTCGGCCATCTTCACAATGTGGATTCAAAATTAAACCAAATCAAGACCTAACTAGCACACTCAGAGCAATTTGAGAAAATTTACATTCAAGAAAAAAGAACAGGATACTATAAAAAAGAATCCCTCAGAGAATGTGAAGGAACATAGAAATTTGAAAATATGATTGTTTGGAAATTTTCAAAAGATGATAGTAAAAGAAAATGAGAGGGAAGTAAATCTCTTCTCTACGGAAAAAAAATGACATCTAATAAAAGAAAAAATGTTAATAGTATTAGAAAATTCCCATTTTTGCAACATGTAATGTAATTATTAATTGAGGGATACAGGTCAAAGACCATAAATGGATGTCAGAATCATTTGATATCAGTTTGTCATGTATTAGAATTTTGGAATGGAGCCAATGCAGTGTCCCAAAGATCATTTACTTATTGAAAGAAGAGAAAAACCTCTACAGTGATAAAGATTACAGTTACTTTCTGCATAAAATGACCATACTTCACATCATGAATAATGAAACAATCTGAAATTATACCTCCTGATGTGATTAAATATGAAGAACACAACGTCATGTATGAAATCATATTGCCCAGAATACTCAGCTTTAATCAAGACTTAGTCCTGTGCTAAACATTATGGCAGCCACTAGACACATGGCTATTGCGAACATAAATCGTGCCATAAGTGTAAAGTATACACCAAATTTCATAGATATACTACTTTTGAAAAAGAAAGTAAAATATATTAACAATATTATTAACATTTTTATGTTGGTTACATGGTGAAATGTGTTTTAGATATATTGGGTTGAATAAAATGTCTTATTAAAATAATTCACCTTAGTTTTTTATTTTTTTAAAGTGGCTATTGAAATATTTAAAATTATGTATGTGGTCCAAATTATATTTTCACTGCACAGCACTGCTTTAGATCTAATTCCCAGTTTACAAAAATACAGGTCACAGAGAATGAGGTTAATGACCCCAAGAAGAAACAAGCAAATACAGATTGTGGAACAGTCTGCTGTACAAGGGCCCTAATGTGTCAACGAAAAAAAAATGAGAAAAGTGTTTTAAACAAAGAGGTTAAAGATGTATAACACTAAAGGCAATGTGAATATAAATTAGATTGGATTGTATTTAGAAGAGCCATTTGTGAATGACTATAAACTACTTTCTGAGAATGAGAAATTGAATAATAAACTAGATATTAGATGATGTTATGGAATTATTACTTTTTAAAGTGTGATAATGATACTGTGATTATGGAGGAGACTGTCCTTATTCTTAGGAGATGCATTCTGAGTAATTTTGCAATGACAGTTCTGTATCTTACTTTCAGATGTTTGAGCAAATGTTGCGAGAAAGAGATCAAGAAAATTGGACAAGATACTAAAAATTGATGAATTTACATAGAGGATGGTACTATTTCTCTACACATAACATTTTTCTTATCAATAGGCAAGGGTCCAAAGCTTAAAGTACAGAAAGGTGGCCAACATTTTCACATTTTCTGTTCCTCTGTGTTATACTATTTTCTTCCATATGTATTTCTTACTTTGATTAAAAACTACAGTATGTAAATGTGTAATATCAAATAACGTAAAAATATCAGAAGCCTCCACAGGAAAAAAAACTATTATTCTTATGTCCATTGATATTGATTTAATTCCTTCCTTTCCCACCAGAAATCATTTACAGTTGAAACACCAAATGCAAAACGGTGATAGTTATGCCAGTCAGCATTCCATAACAGTCATTAATATTGTAAATTTTTCTCAAATAAATGTAAAACAATAATCGAATAAAATTGTATTGGACTCTATCCTGGATAATCATTGTGATTAAAACATCAAATTATGAAAAGAAAAATTACTTTTATACTCACTTGTCATAGATTTTCCCTTCCCTTCCCATCTGTCCTGTTTGACTTGTTTTGAAATTTACACTCCTCTTTGTCTTCCTAATAACAGAATTAATAATCTCCCGCAGTTTAAGTGCAGATCTAACATAAAGATTATACTGAAATAAAGTCCTAGTCATCTCAAAAAATTGCAAATACACATCACATGGTTACAAGTGATACAAAGTACAGTGTTTGACAGATTCCATTAGTAACCAATCTGGAATTCAAGAAGCATATAAAAATAAATTTCAGTAAGCACCATTTGTATAATTTTTAGCGATATGCATATATTTGATAGCCACTTAACTTTAAAATGGATGTTTTTGTTTTCACCAACTTTTGACAATGGAAACTTCATAAGTGTTAAGGCACAATTATTTCTATTTAAATAGGCAACATAGCAAGGTATCTCTCTTTTTATACCTTTTTAGGTAAGGAGTACCCCGCAGAGTCTCAGCCACTATTGATGAATGAGTAACTCCTCAAAAAGCGGACGTTAGAAATCAGCACAATGAGTAAGTTAATGAAACAGGACTGAAAAATGTTCACGTTAAAACCAACACAAAAGCGGAAAGAAAGGAAGAAATAACAAGAATAGGCAATTCTATCACTTTTCTGAAAGAAACATTTGTTGTAAGGTGTATACATGATATATTGACATCATTGTATTGCTGTTTTTTCTAGCTATTGACTCTAATATATTTTTTGCAATGACATGACTAGAATTCTGATATTATAATCAGCTTATTAAATAGCAAAAAGTAAATTACTACCTGGCAAATGTGAGTAAACAACTTAATAAAAATTTCATTCAAATAATATCTTTGACAATGTATTAGCATTTATACTTGAAATCATAGCAAAAAATGGCTCACTGGTTCAAGATTTCAACTAAGTTAATTTCATGAAAGATAGAAAATAACTTGTCAGGTTTATGAAATTTATAAAATAAAATTTATAGCATAAATCCATGCATTTAACACTTTTAGACATTTTAGTTTTAATATTCATTGCAAAAAAAGTCCTCTAGATGGCAGTGTTTACCACAGTTAGAAATTATTTTAGCTTTTAAAATGATTCTCAAATGAGTCAAATAGTATAGAGTTAAAAATTCATTTTTCTAGTAATCAGTATTTCTTCAGCATTTTTGTTTTGCTCTGAATGAATGTTTAACCTAATTCAGCAAGTTTTTGCTCACTTATTAGGTTATTATTGCAATTTAATGTGCAAATTTCCAGGAACAATTAAATTGACCCAAAAACTTTAGAATAAACATATGTGTGATCAGTATCCTTTGGAGGAATTAAAATAAGTTGTTGAGACTATTGTAACCAGGATGAAAGAAATCTTAGCAACTAACCAGATGAATTACATTACTCTTTTTTTTTCAAGCTTGTATGTAATTGCAGATATGGATAGATTTATCTATACTTTTGGGACTTACAGTCTTATAACCAAGGGAGGTTTTCATCTTCTATTTGAAGTAATTGCAGTTTTAATTTTTTGACATGATGAACAACCCAAATAAGTCACAGATATATCACAGAATCTAGGGCAATCATATTTTGTCAGAGAACTTGAGAGTGGGGTAGATATTTTTAAAATTATGAATAGAAATAATGATTTAAAAATCTGAAATTAACTTTTATACTGAATATATTACACACTAGTATAAAACCAATAAAAATGTCTCATTAAGAATCTTACATTTTGAAAACAAGGATGGACAGAAATGGCCAAGATTAGGCCCAATGGTTGGTTTATAGATTTGCTGTGCCTTCTATAAAAATTGAAAATTTGTCACTAATGGTTGGAAGAGAGATTGTTTTTTCCAGATTTCAATTAGTGTTCCAGAGACATAATTTATAACATATTTTGTCCATTTTTCTGAAGGTCATCGAATGAGCTCCAGTAATATTTTAACTCTTGGTTTGGCTATTAAGAGATGTAATTAGAAATAAATTTGGTGAAACTAATCATAATATATAAAAATGCACATGCTACACATCTGTTTTCCCCAACTTTGGCACTACAGCCAGTTTCAGCCAGATAATAATTTGGGTTGTGCGTGAGTGAGCGTGTGTGTGTGTGTGTGTGTGTGTGTGTGTGTGTGTGTGTGAGCATGTGTGTGTGTTGGGGTAAGTGCGGGAGGGGCATTTCTATGCATTGTAGACATCTGGCATCATCTCTGGCTTCTACCCCACTACAGGGTCTCCTAAGGGGTAAAATCACCTAAAGCTGAAAACCACTAATGCAAACATTTGATTGTTTTTCACTCTTCTTATTCTCCCTTACAATTATAACAAGTAAATCATGTTATCATAGTTCATATTTCAGTCCTTCATAGGATAAGTTAATCAGGAATAGAGTCAAGCAAAACTACCAAGTTGCTGTGGTTAGTTCTTATATTAGTTAGGACTCTTGGTTGCAAGTAATAGCTATTATGAAAGCTAATAGCTCTTAAGAAGCAGTGGCGGGGATATAATCAGACATCAACAATGAACTGGAATCAATTAATTAACTACCATAAGTAGTTCTCCATCTCTGGCTCCTTCTGTGCATCATCTTCATTTTTATAACTCTTTTCCCTCAACTTTCCTTTGGGTTTCTGGTCTATGTAATGAAAACTACTGTTTCTAATTATTCCGGAGTATACATCACTTCCTGTTCAGAAAGTGATTAGATTGATCTTGGAATATCTCTGTTGTAGAACTAGGTTCTGCGATAAAGGGGTTCGTTGGTCCATCTTGAATTTAGTATCTTCATAAACATAATCAAGTGTTGTCAAAATGGAATGCCAATTTCTGGCAGGGTAGGAGGAGTCCACACCATGTGACTATAGCTGTTTTGCTTTTCATGTGTATGGAATGTGGGGAAAAACATTTCAAAAAAGTAGGAAACCTTTGTGAGCTTGGGAGTCCACACATGTATTCTATCACCTCCTTGTTGACAGCTCACGTACTCATTCCGTGGCCTGGTACCCTCACATTGCTCAGTAAATGCCCGAAGTGCTCCTGATCTGTTCCATGCAGCCTGCCTTCCCCCAAAGGGGGCCAGGCTCCAAACAGCTTCTTCCTTACTCCCAGTGAGTTAAAGTAAAACAAAAATTTAGCTCAAGATATCTAATCTCTGTGGAGAAGAAAACAAACTAAATCAAATTAGTACATGAGTGATATGTACATTTCTTGTGCCCATGAACAGCTCTTGTGTCAAAAGTATGTTTGGTAACAGAATTAATCCCTGCATGGTACAGCGGTAGATATAGACCTTTTTCCAATGCTCTTTTTGTTTTGTTTTTCTGTGAGCCATGGCACTATGTATCTAAAATGCCTTTTAGGTCCTTGCTACTTAAAATGTGGTCCACAGATCGGGAACATCAGAATGCCCTGGGAACATGATAGAAATGCAGGACCTCGGTATCCACCCCAGATCCAATATATCAGAACCTGCATTTTAATTTAGCAAGATCTCTGGGTAATTTGTATTCACATAAAATTTAAGAAACACAGAGCAGGTTAATTAATTGTTATTTGACACATGAGTAGAAGGCAACTTTAGTATAATACTTGGTTGATGATAATAAACTCAGTAAACATTCTGGAACAATATGAAGATTAGACACAACTAAATGCTAGTGTATTTATGTATATTATCAAGAACTTGCTATTGAGCCTTAGAACTATTGATTAATGTAATAAGCAAATTTTTTTTAAAGTCTAGAATATAAAGGAGAGATATTGTGATGAGAATTATCAAAGCAGAAAGGACTCACAGTATAGTATTCCTCACTGCAAACAAATGAACCGTAAGAGGCCTCAGCTGAATTATGCTTGAAATATAGCTATTTGAATATTTCTGTGCTGAGCCTATAGGATGGTTTTTAAAATATAGTAGGGATTTTTAGGCATTTTTACATAGTGTGGTCTTTAAATTAGATTTTTGAATGAATTAATGAATAGATTTATGACACTAAATTTGTCCCATATGTGTTTTATAATCTTTTCATGTAATTCTCACTTTCCACTTTTTCCTACGAATTGCGGTGTTTACCTAACGTGTTACCTGGTCTTTAGGATCTACTTATCTATTTTATTTTTTTTTTAATTTTTTTTTAAATTTTTTTTTGCGGTACGCGGGCCTCTCACTGTTGTGGCCTCTCCCGTTGCGGAGCACAGGCTCCGGACGCGCCCGCTCAGCGGCCATGGCTCACGGGCCCAGCCACTCCGCGGCATGTGGGATCTTCCCGGACCGGGGCACGAACCCGTGTCCCCTGCATCGGCAGGCGGATTCTCAACAACTGCGCCACCAGGGAAGCCCTACTTATCTATTTTAATACACCAAAAAGTCAGCCCACTTCCATAGTAAGGGACAAATATTACTGGAAGATAATTACTCTTTTGTTTCATTACTCTTCCAGTATAGCTGTTAAAGACACTTGCATTGGTATAGTTGTTACTTCTACAAACTAAACAATGAATTTGCAATTAGGCCTTAGATATACTGATATTGCACTCAAACATGGGTGCAATTCACTTCCCCAAATCAACACATTGCATAAATCTCTTTGTGACATAAAGAAATGTTTATAATCATTTCGAAATTGTAAGGGGTATTTATTGCTTTTTCTTATATTTTACAAGTTATATTTTTCCAAGGAAAATTTTTCTAACTAGTCTTTCTTGTAAACGCCACATATAATGTTTCTTGTAACATGTTATTTTTAAAAATAAATCTCTCTTATGATGACCCCATTCCATACAGCCAAGAAGTTTCTTCGAGGCTCTTTTAATCCATTCTGAAAATTCACCAATCTGTTTGAGGCTGACACACAGTCAATTCATAAGCATAGGATTGAAAAGATGATGTACATTTTAGGATCTTTTAAGGACTGTATTAGTGTGTACTGCAAAATAAGATTTTCATTTAAGAAAAAACATTATTTTAAAGAATTATGTACATACACATACAAACACACAATTTTTGTAAGCATACATGGTCTCCCTGACTCATCCTAATTCAATTCAAGGGGGACTGCCAGTTGAATTTGGTCCCTGTGAGGAGACTATGTGAGAAAAATGAAGCTTATCCATCCTGCCCTATATTAGTAAGTCTATTTATATGCACATTATGTAACAAATTGGGCTCCTAGAAGAATATTATGTGAGCTTATTTTTTTTCTTTAAAGAGGACAGGGAAAATAGGCTTAAAAGAAATATATGCATGAAGAAATTGGGGGGAGGGTAACAAGGAATGAAAGTGACTAGAATGATGTTGTTTCAAGTCATATAAACTCCTATTTTTAACAACATACTCACTCCTATGATAAGAAATAGTACTACTGAAAGAATTTTAAAATTTGTACTATATTTTAACTTGAAATAGTTCTAATATCTATGAAAAATAATTTCCCAATTATCTTTGGGCAAATGCATTTGTGCTTAAAACATGTTCTTATCTCAACATTTTTCTCTCTCGATTTTTAGTGTAAATAGAGGTGCTTTCAAATAATGTGCATGTTATATTTGGACATTTATCATTTATAGAAATATGAATTGATCATACTTGATATTCTAATTGAACAAGTCTTACAAAAATAAATATCATACAGACACAAGAATAGGAAGTTTTGTATATTTCCCTTGAAATTACATAATTTTTAAATGATCAAATGATTTAAACTTATATTTATTCTCTCTTTACTATCTTTAAACCAGTTTTTCATGTTTCCTAAGTGATTGCTTGAGCCCTACGTGTAATGGGGAAACTATTTGTTATGAGAGCTGTGTCTATATGAAGTCTTAAACAACCAATAATGAAATCTGAAAATTCAATATTTTCTTTATTTATATAGTAATCATGATAAAATAGTGGCACTGGAAAATGTCAGTTTATATTGTAGTAACTCTTAGAGCTACAAACCTGACATCTATAATCATTGTCAGAGATAAAAATATAGCAAATTGGGATAAATTTAGTTCAGTCATTCAAATAGAGTGAAGCTTCTTGTCACCTGCTTTCCTTTGTCATTTGAATACCTTGGTCTAAGTTTTCCTTAAAAGAAAAGAAAAAAAAAAAGAAAGGTGTTCAAAGAAAAGAGCCAATAGTAGAGCAAAAGAATGATTCAAGGAGCTTACTACACTTTGCCAGTTTGCAGCCTTAAAAGGTGTTAATTTTCTTTTTGTGGTGTTAAAATTCTGCATTGTCATTTTCTAAATAGTGATAACACAAATAACCCTTAGCATTTTTCACACAATTCCCGCCCTACCCCCAGGAAATTCAGTACAATCGTCTAGCCTCTTCCGTGAAATGGCGACAATAAAACCTGCTGTGACATAAAAGGCCCTGTGATTGATTGATTAATGTCGGTTAGCCACAATAAAACATCTGGATTAAAGGAACTTTTGAAGTACAGGGCACAATCGAATTTTATTTTATTTTATTATTTTATTTTATTTTATTATTTTATTTTTACCTTTGATTGGAATATAGAACTAGTACATTACAGTTGAAAATTTTAGTCTTGAAATCCTTGAGGAGGTCGTTTGATCATTCCAAATACCACAGTCTATGTCATTTATAGAAAATGTAACATGAAAAAGCCTTTATGATCTCTGTGTGAAATGTAATTTTAAAATGCTGAGTGGTAACTAGAAAATCATAGGTGAAAATCCAATTAACAAACTGAACTGCGTAGTAATTCAGGTTATTAAATGCCATTACATGGAAATTATTGTTTAAATATATAAACATTAAATTCTTGCAATATAAAATAATTTTACTAACTCGATATCTCTTTCTGCATAAATCTGTAATAACATTTTAGTCTTCACTTAGCTGGCCGAAGGTGACTTAGCTTCACAAGTATCCCATGACCTATATAACCGGCAGAGAACACAAAGGTAATTTTACTACAGCCTGGATGGCATAATTCTTAAAAGTACTAATCAGGTACAACACAGGTGAGAACACGATAATTCCTTGCTGTAGAAAACATGCATTGACAAAGATGTATAAGGGTTAATTGAAGAGATCTACTTGGAAACCTAACATATATACTGGAAGATGTATATTGGAAAACATATAATTGAGAATCTAACATTTTATTAAATTCATGAAAGAAAAAAGTGATTAAAATGCAGCAAAAAACACAATAGATGTTCCCCAAAGAAAACTAAAATTAATGAATATTATCATTTCCCTAATTCATAATTATGCAGATATACCTTTATAAAAAAAAATTAGGAGAGGTGGATTGTGAGCAGCTCTCAATATGCAAATGTTTTATATTATGGTTTGGGCAGAAGCCTCAAGTTATGATAGCAGAGGGTTAGGAAAATGACCCTTTATATTTAATTTTCTTCCAGGAATATTAATAAGATCTCTAATAATAGTTCTCATTCAAGAATTTAGCAGTTGAAATATAATAGGGCAAACAAGCTTCAACTATTCTAGCTTTAAGAGGTAAAACTATTATGATTAAAGAATCCCACTAATTTCTACATGCCAAATAAACACCCATAAGATGGAATGCACTGAAGTCAGTAGCTCTATTTCTATATTATACTCAATGGCCTTTGAAAGGAATCTACATGTGCTTCGTTTTGGGGCTTTGACCTGTGGTTTCTGTTAGTTGAAGTCTCACGGTCATAAATTTTTATAATGTGATGATATTTTTCTCTTTCTTAACCATCATCTGTGTTCATACTAAGATTTCATTTATGAGCATAGGATAATAATGTGTCCTGACTACAAGCAAAGCTACCCCTTAGCAAACAGAAACAATTCCACTTAGTGATAATGTTAATTATGGCTAAGCTATGTGTTGTGACTTTGAAATGACTATGGTATGATTAGAATAAGAGTGTGAGATAACTGATGCTTACAAAATGAACTGGAAAGTGGCTGTGCTGCTATGTTTATTGTAAATGTATCAGAATGATGGTTCATTTACTATTTTAAACTAGTTCAGAGCATAAAATATGTGGCAATTGGAACAATGCACTAGCTTTAATTGTAGATTTTGTGAATGGCAAAATGATCATTCACTGTGGTAAAATAAAAGAATCTTCCTTTAACTCACTCGCATTATTGTATGAGGTAATATTTTTCTTCTGACTTTTTAGCTATTTAAGCAGTCCTTTTTATTCTTAATTTTTTTTATATTCTAATCATACAAAATACTACCATAAGAGTTGTTTAGCCATTTTAAAAGAGTATCAAGCTATGGTCTGCTAGAAACCTGTTTTATATTTCACATAGAAGGGATTCATGTATTTTACAGTGGGCTTTGAGGCACTGCACTTTTACTGTGTATATTCACCTGAGGAAAAGTTCGAAAAAAAATCCTTACATTTCCATAGATGTGGAAAAATTGCAATGTCAAATGAATTGGTTAAATAATGAAATTATTTATACAATATCTAAGTTTGGTAGGTTTGCTTAGTGATTTTTTTTTTTACTTTTAAATATCTAAAAATAAGTGTTCATATTTAAAAAGGAAAGCCATTGTATTCAAAAACAAAAGGTGTTCCTGAACACGCCATCACAGTGCAAAACTACGTGCAAGAGCCTTCAAGGCATCTTCAGCCCAATACAGAATGGGAAACATGGAGGTTTAAAATAGATGCCCTTTATCCTCCCTGTTAGAACAAGTTATTCAATCATGCATTAAGACCTTCTCAGACAACCTTTATAGGTCATGCAAAATAAATTATTATTTTTTTTGTTCCAAGTGAACTGTTACTATTATTAATGCTCCTGACTTTACTCAGGCATCTGGCGTCGTAGGTACAACCCATAAAACAAACCTTCGTGGTTTACTGATTTTAAAAGATCAATCAAATATAGATAGTGCTTTCGGGGCCAATATTTAAGGATAAAGGGTAATCCTTTCGAGAGTCAGTCTATCCGGCTCTTGCATGAAAATGAGAAACGCGTGAGGATACTCGACGGAACAGGAGTCAGAGAAATGAAATGCACAGGGAAAGACAAGTACTACATGTCAAGTTGGAATCAGCAGAAAGTGTAAGGGGAAAGGAAACGTTCCACAGCTTGGGGAGCAGCTGGACAGGACTCCTTCCAGCCTCTCCCGAGCAAAGTTTGCAGTTAGGTGAGGTGAAGCGGCTTTTGCCGCAGCCGCGCGTTCGGGCGAGCTTGGGTTCACAGGTTCTGGGCGCGGCGGGAGCAGAAGTGCAAGGACAGCTTGGATCGGCCGCCGCGGCCCGTCCTGCAACTGGAGACAAGACTTCGCCCCGCTTAGCAGACTGGCCTAGGGCTGACTAGGGTGACTAGGGGATCCCAGAGGCTGTCATTTTCCCTTTCTCCCGGCAGCTTCCGTCACCCTGCACGTAAGGAGTGCTCAAATTAATTTTTTTTCCGGTCTTGATTGAGATTCGAATATCCTCTGTCCCGACCTTTCCTATCCGCCCTCTCTGCCCTTCTTGCCAATGTCCTCGCCAGCAAAAGCCTCTAGTTGCGGCACCGGGAATGTAGCCCGGTTAACGCGCTCCGGGGATCTGCTGGGCCGTGCTCTCCTCCGAGGGCCGACAGTGTGTCTTGGACCCCGGGTGGACTCTCCCATCTGTGCATTTTGGTCCCTCCATTTAGCAAAGAGAAGTGTGGAACGTGCGCCGGCAGCTGAGCCGCCTCGGCATCCCCCAACCGCCCGCAACGGTGCCCGAGGCTGCCGGATCCGCGCCCGCACGCTCGGCCGGCCTCCCGCGCCCCCTGCTCGTGCGACCGCCAGGTCTCGGCCGCTCGCTGCCCTGTGCCGTCCCGAGCAGCCGCCAGCCCCTCAGCGCCCGTGAGAGCCGCGTCCGCGGGGGCCTGGGGAGCGTCGCCTTTTCCCTCCCGGGCCGGACCCTGCTGGGCATGCTCAGTGCACCTCCTGGAACCCGGCTCTCCCAGGGCCAGGATCGGATCTCCGGGTTTTAGCGGCTGCCGAGGGGGCGCTGGGGAGGAGAGGCTGGCATATAGTCAGCGCCTTGTTCCACGCCCAGCTGCGGCCGCCCGCACCGCAAGATACGGGCCAATCAGGGGGCGGGGGCGGGGCTTAGGCCGTCACGCCCTCCCTCTGGGTTATTGAGAGTTCTATCAAGAAATTCAGTTCAGAGAGAGAAGAGAGAGAAGGAGAGAGGGGCAAAGGAGAAGGGAGAGAGGGAGAGCATGCCAGACAGGAAGGAGCGCCCTAGAGTCTCCGAAGCACGAAACAGATAACCAATTAGGAATTTTTCGGGCAACTGTCACCCACCCCGAGAGCAGCCAGAGACTCACCATCCCCCCAACTCTGACGTTTCCTACAAGAAGTTAGAGACTTAAGCAGTATTGACATCGGAGGGAAATGGTATGTTTGATGCTGTGGAAAATACCCCTGAGCTGAAGAAGTGCAACTGGATGTTGTGTGTGCGTTAAATACCAGAAGAGCTCAGACCCCGCGGGTAATAGAGACGAAATGTGGAGAGAATGACTAACGACAAATCTGTGAATTTGTTCTCTGGAGTTGCTAATTTGCCAGCCCGAAGCAACACATTTTACAAGGAGAAAACGTTTTGCTGCTTCTGATTTCTCCCCAGACTGGTGCTACCAGATGCATGGCTTTCTATGTGTTGGAACAGCTCATTTCTAACTGCAGCATACCGGGAAAGGGGAAAGGTTGAGGCAACTAACGTAAGTGTAAAGTTTCGCATGCACAATTGTAAATTTTGTGTTTAGATATGTTCTCGGTGTAGACGAGGGATGTTTGTAATTGGGTAGACGGTTGGGGCAGAGCTCAGCTACTAGGCTGTATCTGCATCCCTACCTGCATCACTCTGCCGGAACTAATCGCGGGCATCAGCTACCGTGCAGCCTAATGCAGATAAGATTAGAGCCTGGGTACTGGCCAGTTCTACTCAAGTAGGTAGCTGTCTGGAGACTTGCACCCGTTTAAATTGCAGTTAGGAGGGCATCTAAGCAGAAGGCTTTTTACCTGCGTTATTGAGTTGCAGTATTTACGTGTGGCAGATGTTACTAATACTACAATCGGAGATCGGGGTTAAGAAACTGCATTTTTTTCCCCTCTTTTATGCTCAGTAGAAAATATTGTGCTGTTACATGGAAATGTTAGCTGCGTTTCACTTATATCTTGGCACTCTCTTCCACCTCTAGAATAAGGAATCCTATGTTATTATATATATTCTAAAAGTTTTAATGTGTTTCTTAATTCTAATGTGATAATTTGGCAACATGGAGAAATGAGAGCAAGGTCTGGGTAAGAAACTGAAGGTCTTGGTATTGTGCTTTTAGGCAATGAGGTTATACAGTGGCCAGAGACTTGCTTCTGACGCTGCAGCAGCATGTCCGGATGCTTGCTTCCCAGTAAAATTGTATTTAGAAGGCAGTTGAAGAACTGGGAGGAAAGAAAAAAGATAGTCTTTTTAGAAGAAAGAGATGACTCAGTGTGGCAGAGAAGAAAACACATCACGTATGACATGTGAGAAAGCAATTAGCAGGAACCATAGCTAAATAGTTAGTGTTTTTCACTGGCTCCCAAAAAAACTAAGGGAGGTCGGTTAGAAGCTAGGAGGCGGGTAAGATGGGGGGGTGGGGGTTGGGGTG
>NC_041226.1:42046657-42113508 GCF_002837175.3 Physeter macrocephalus | reverse complement strand
GGCGTGGTGGCGGTGGAGGGGAAGAGGAGAACAAGAACGCATGTTTTGAATTAAACAGTGTCCTGAAAACAGTGTGGGTGAATACAGGTAAAAATAGCAGCTGTCTTTAATTCAAAAGTAGATAATTTCATTTTCTCTGGGCAGATACAACAAGCAGGGGATATTTAGTATTTTTATCCACAGAGTTAAGTTGCAAACAGTGGCAGAACAAACTGCCATGTTTACTAATATACAGTGGGAAAATGTGTTGTGATATTTCGTGACTGTGTGCTTTTGTTTACTGAAGAATAATATTGTCTATATGATTGTGTTGACAGTGGCTGTCTCCAAATAAGTCATGAGATGTAATGCATCCTCCAGCCCATGCACGCTTCCTCTTGCAATTTGTGCATCATTCCTCAGTGGAAACCTTTAAACCCTAAAATCCAGGAAAAGAAAATAAATACATTATCATGGACCTGAGGGATTTTTACCTGTTGGCTGCTCTGATTGCCTGTTTAAGGCTGGATTCCGCAATAGCTCAAGAACTTATTTATACTATTAGAGAGGAATTGCCTGAAAATGTGCCCATAGGAAACATACCAAAGGATCTGAACATTTCTCACATCAACGCTGCCACAGGGACCAGTGCCAGCCTTGTCTACAGACTGGTTTCTAAAGCTGGGGATGCCCCTTTGGTGAAAGTATCCAGTAGCACTGGCGAAATTTTCACGACCTCCAATAGAATAGACAGAGAAAAACTCTGTGCTGGAGCCTCTTACGATGAGGAGAATGAGTGTTTCTTTGAACTTGAGGTGGTGATCCTCCCCAATGATTTTTTCAGGCTGATCAAAATTAAAATAATTGTCAAGGATACCAATGATAATGCCCCCATGTTTCCATCTCCTGTCATCAATATTTCCATCCCAGAAAACACTTTGATCAACAGCCGCTTTCCAATTCCATCAGCAACAGATCCTGACACAGGCTTCAATGGTGTACAGCATTATGAATTGTTAAATGGGCAGAGTGTTTTTGGACTGGATATCGTGGAAACTCCAGAAGGAGAGAAGTGGCCACAATTGATTGTTCAGCAAAACTTGGACAGAGAACAGAAAGATACCTATGTGATGAAAATCAAAGTAGAGGATGGAGGCGCTCCACAGAAATCCAGCACAGCCATACTGCAGGTCACAGTAAGTGATGTAAATGACAACAGGCCAGTGTTTAAAGAGGGTCAAGTGGAGGTGCATATTCCAGAGAATGCTCCCGTAGGCACCTCTGTAATTCAGCTCCATGCCACTGATGCAGATGTAGGCAGTAATGCTGAAATCCGGTACATTTTTGGTGCCCAGGTCGCCCCTGCAACCAAAAGACTCTTTGCTTTAAATAATACTACTGGGTTGATTACAGTTCAGAGGTCCTTAGATCGAGAGGAGACAGCCATTCACAAAGTGACAGTGTTGGCTAGTGATGGCAGCTCCACTCCCGCTCGAGCAACGGTTACCATCAATGTCACTGATGTAAATGATAACCCTCCGAACATAGACCTCAGGTACATTATAAGTCCCATCAATGGCACAGTGTATTTGTCTGAGAAAGATCCTGTCAATACAAAGATTGCCCTAATTACAGTTTCAGATAAGGACACAGATGTGAATGGCAAAGTGATCTGTTTTATTGAAAGAGAGGTCCCGTTTCATTTGAAGGCAGTATACGACAACCAGTATTTGTTAGAGACCTCCTCTTTGTTGGACTATGAGGGCACCAAAGAATTCAGCTTTAAAATTGTTGCCTCTGATTCTGGGAAGCCCAGTTTAAATCAGACTGCTCTGGTAAGGGTTAAGCTTGAGGATGAAAATGACAACCCACCAATTTTCAACCAGCCTGTAATTGAGCTGTCAGTTTCTGAAAACAACCGACGTGGGTTGTACTTAACAACTATTAGTGCCACAGATGAAGACAGTGGGAAAAATGCAGATATTGTTTATCAGCTTGGACCGAATGCTTCCTTCTTTGATCTGGACCGAAAGACAGGAGTTTTGACAGCCTCCAGAGTCTTTGACAGAGAAGAACAAGAAAGATTCATTTTTACAGTAACTGCCAGGGACAATGGGACCCCTCCCCTCCAAAGCCAAGCGGCTGTGATAGTTACTGTTCTGGATGAGAATGACAATAGCCCCAAGTTTACTCATAATCATTTTCAATTTTTTGTGTCTGAGAATCTGCCAAAGTATAGTACTGTGGGGGTAATCACAGTGACAGATGCAGATGCTGGAGAGAATAAAGCTGTGACTCTTTCCATTCTAAATGACAATGATAATTTTGTGTTGGATCCCTATTCTGGAGTCATAAAATCAAATGTCTCATTTGACAGAGAGCAGCAGAGTTCCTACACTTTCGATGTCAAAGCCACTGATGGGGGACAACCACCCCGTTCCTCTACTGCAAAAGTAACTATAAATGTCATGGATGTCAATGACAATAGTCCAGTTGTCATTTCGCCACCTTCTAATACTTCTTTTAAGTTGGTGCCTCTCTCAGCCATTCCTGGCTCCGTGATAGCAGAAGTTTTTGCAGTGGATATTGACACTGGAATGAATGCTGAACTTAAGTATACAATTGTGAGTGGGAACAACAAAGGCCTGTTTCGGATTGATCCAGTAACAGGTAACATCACTCTGGAAGAAAAACCAGCACCCACTGATGTGGGCTTGCACCGATTGGTGGTCAACATAAGTGACCTGGGATACCCTAAGTCTCTGCACACACTTGTGCTTGTTTTTCTTTATGTTAATGACACTGCTGGCAATGCCTCCTATATCTATGAATTGATTCGCAGGACTATGGAGACCCCATTGGACAGGAACATAGGCGATAGCAGCCAACCCTATCAAAACGAGGACTATCTCACCATCATGATCGCCATTGTCGCAGGTGCCATGGTGGTCATCGTCGTGATCTTCGTCACCGTTCTGGTGCGCTGTCGCCATGCATCAAGATTCAAAGCAGCTCAGAGGAGCAAGCAAGGTGCCGAATGGATGTCCCCAAACCAGGAGAACAAACAAAACAAGAAAAAGAAAAGGAAGAAAAGAAAGTCTCCCAAGAGCTCTCTTTTGAACTTTGTTACCATCGAAGAGTCCAAACCCGATGATGCAGTTCACGAACCCATCAATGGGACAATAAGCCTGCCGGCTGAGCTGGAAGAGCAAAGCATTGGTAGATTTGACTGGGGTCCGGCACCTCCAACCACCTTCAAGCCGAACAGCCCTGACCTGGCCAAGCACTACAAATCCGCTTCTCCACAGCCCGCTTTCCATCTTAAACCAGACACTCCGGTTTCCCTGAAAAAGCATCACGTGATTCAGGAGCTCCCGTTGGACAACACCTTTGTCGGGGGTTGTGACACCCTTTCCAAACGCTCTTCCACTAGTTCAGATCACTTCAGTGCCTCAGAGTGCAGTTCCCAAGGAGGCTTCAAGACAAAGGGCCCCTTACACACCAGACAGGTAAATGAGCACTTTTACTGGTCTATAAGTACTGCATACAAGTGCCCAGTCAACCAGTATTAACGTGCCAGTGTGTCTCTTGTTTTGGTCTAACTTTAGCTTAGCTATAAAGAGGGGAAAAAAAAACTTGACCCCTTTTCTATTCTTCTGGGGCTCAGTCAAGAATTTTTAGAACAGCTTTGAAATTTCTGAGTTCTGAGAATTATTTAAACTCACAGTTTCCTTCAAATGGCAAAAGATGAAAAGAGGAAATTATTCCAAAATGTCCCAAGATAACATTTGCTGAAAAAGAAAACCTGTCCTGATAGGCCAAATTCTGCTCCTGGGGTTTCCAAATTGACTGCTTCAAGATTTTCACATTACCGTTTGATCTCAAAAGTCACCTTCAAATCTCAAGTTTTAAATGATGTTTGAAGGTGTGACAATAATTATGTTACAGCTGTGGTTGCTAAAGGGGTTAATTTTTTTTTAGTCTCTAAAAAAGATAGTAGAATATTAACTGTATATCAGCTGTGAAGCACATGATTGTTGATTGATTGCAACTAAGCCATATAGGAAGTCTTCTCTTTAATTTCAGATGCTTTTATTGTAATATAGTAAATTGGGGGTTGAATAGAAAGGTTTGCAGATTGTCCACAATGGCCAAAGTACTCTTTCAAAAAAATAAAAAATGAAAGAAGAAGGAATACTTTCCTCCTAATAGAACTGATTTATACAGAAAATAATGAATCCATTGTAAATATTCTCTCATCTTAGTAATGCATAAGTGATCTGTCATAACTCATTTTAAACTGTGAAATATGCCATATGAAGAGGGATTAAGAGGCTGAGAAACTCATATTTCAACCAAATCCAGAATTAGTTTTTCTTAGGTCTAATGATTCCTTGTTAATAAAGATTTAAATGCAGCTCTGTCTAATTTATTTCACTGGTGCTTGTCTGTTGCCATGAAACTTGAGTGTCAATAATAGCCTGTAGATGGCACTAGGGTATCATGTCCCTTGTGCTGGCCAGCTGCCAATCCCACAGTAGCAAGGAAAGGGAGAGGGAAAGATCAAGCTGGTACTATAGCCAAAGATACCTTTTATTTAATGATAGTTGCTCTGGAGCAACTAGCATGTCAGTTCATTTGCTTGCTCTTTTGTGATCAGCTCTCACACACCAACTTTCTAGGATTTTGTAATCCAAGTTCTATCTTTGTTGGTATTGAGTCCACCTATGGTGATGACCCATCTGAATTTGTTAAAAATAAGGAACATACAGATTTTAGAGAATCAAGTAAAGCAAAATAAATTTTCAGGATAGTATTGATAGTCATTGCTTAGTATTTGAAAAGTCAAGAGTTTTTCTTCTTTTCTTCCTGTGGTGGTGGGACTGGTGAGAATGGTCCATTGAAACTCTTGTCTCTCACCATCCAATGTTTGTTGCTCTGCAGTGACTTTAAGGTTTCATGGTAGTAAGATATTTATTAAAATAATTTTGGCAGTGAATCACAGAGATTCTTTCAGAACATTAAGTATAACGCCTACGATTTTACAACTAAAATCTACATTTCTTAAAAGATTAAATATCTAGAGCATTTAGAAAGTACAAGAGCTTGAATACACAGGATGAAAGGAATTAAAATAAGCCAGTTTGGAGGTTCTAGAGGAGAATATGAAGTTACTGGATATACATAGAATTTGGAATGAGTTATTTTCATGTTAACTTCATGAGCTTTTTAAAAGAGGTTTGATGTTTTAAAGTTAAGAAAATATCTGAGTTTAGTAGAGGTTTATAAATGTTGGTAAATTGTTAATCATGATGAGAAAAGTAATTTTTGAAACTAAGTGGATTTAGATATAAAGCTGCTATTTTAATGAAAAGAAAACATGGCTTTTTACTATTTGCTTTTAATGGGAAAGTCACTCAAAACACTGATGATATTTTATGATTTGCATAATATCTTGAAAAATATAACGCGATTTAAAACTTTTCATATAAAATCTGAAATTTGTTTTCCAAAGAAACATGCTGATATTATTCCCACATTGTCATCTTTCTTTTCATATTATGTGTGGTGGGTATTATGAGCATTGATGTACAGACCCATTTTTTTTGACTTCTTCCCTAAAGTTGAATCTATATATAGTACAATGACATAAACGTTAAGTGTGTTTCAGCAAAGTATGGGAAAGATCTTTTGTCGAGGCTTAGTCAGTCATAGGAAATTTGTTTGTACGATGTAATCTTTGAAATCAGATGCTGAGTAATTCTCTAACTGGAGCTAAAGTGCATTTTAGATATTCCTTGAGACCATGTGTTACTATGCTGTTCTCCTTGTAGGCATTTCAATGTTCACATGTAGCTATAATTCACTATTATGGTAAAGAGCTACTGAAATTGCTTTGCTTATTTACACCTTTTAGAAGTTTTCATGCTGAGAAAGAAAAATTGCAATGTTGTAGAAAAGCAATACTTCTGGAAGTAAGGACAGGTGATGGTGATAGCAATGTGTACAATTTTACTATGAAAGAGGCATATTTTCTATGAATGAAGAACACACACATATATACTATCCTTTAAATTATTTTTTCAATGAACTATATGGCTGTTATTAAAGATGTTCTAGTTAAGCTAAAAAGTAAAAATTCATTTTTTTAGCTCCTTCACTTCAACTAGTGGCTTCACATAAATGCAAAATGTGCTCCTAAAGCAACACAATTTTGAAAAAGTAGGGTTTATTACAACCAAAGCTTTCAAAGGAATTTATAAACTAAGGTATAATCTGTGAAGATTTTTAGTTGAGTGAGCAAAGATTGCTGTTAACAGAAACACCTTTTCACTTTATGGTGCTAGTTGAAGTGTGGGTAAAATGCAAGATTCTTGAGCAAAGTGTTACCAAACTTAAATATCATGAGTTTGTATTGTCTGTACAATGAAAACATAATGTCTGACATTTACACCATGAGTTTGGTTAAAGTGCATTGATTCTTATTTTGTCTGACTTTTTTTCCCCTGCTATTTTCCCTCATGTGACATAAAACAAGCATAAACCACATTCCTCAACCACTCTATTTTACTAAACTTTCATTTTCCTTGAATATAACAAATCTGTCACTGACTCTTCCACAAATTATTTTTTTATGAATTTTTGGAAGTACCCTTAGTAGTCACAGATTGAATGAAATGTCCCTTTTTTAAAGAGCTAGATTATATCTTGATATTTATTCATAAACAAACAAAGTTCACTGTTACAAGGTTGAAAAGATGACAACATTATCACTTCCAGTAGGGCTTTAAATGACAAAGCTCATTGGTATATTTTCTCTAAAAGGAAAATGTCTCCTTAATGAATATGATTTTTAAAATATAATACTAAGTTCACAAATTTTAAGGTGTCTCAGAATCCTTTGGAATGTTTCTTAAAACATGGGTCCTTGGTCCCCAATCCCAGAGGTGAGGTTCGGTATCACTAGGGTCAAGCCTGAAAATTTGCATTGCTCACAAGATCCTATAGGTGATACTGATGCTGCTAGTTCAGGGACCTCACTTTGAGACCCACTGCCTCAGCATATTGGGACAAGAAATGTCAGCCCCTTTCCCTTTCAGATTATCATTTCCAGAGGACCTGTTTTTGCATACTCCAACTCTCAGCTCTTATTGACAGCAGTTTTATTGTAGCTGGAGGCTTTACAGTTAGCTGTTTATTGCTGTTTCCCAACCTGGTTGACAGCATTTGGGGAATTTATTTTCTTGGCCCCGTTGTGCTTTTTGCGGGGGTATAAATGAAAATGTTAAAGAATTTTAAAAGTGACCTATTTACATTTAACAACTTCTTACGGTAATAAAATAATCTGTGATAGTTGTACTGTGAGTTTGGTTCAGGGTAAACAGTTCATGTTTAATTTTCTAAATGAAATGCTTATTTTAGAGCTTAAACATCCTTACTTTAACTTTTCACGATCTAGAGTCTTTGCTCATGTATACATTTGTGTATATATTGAAGAAATTATATATTGAAAATGTGTTTGCATGCCATACTCAAGTGTATACATATACTTTTACAGCATAAAGGGAATTACTTTGTTCCCAATCATTCAGAGACACTATATTACTTTTATGATTACTTTTCATTTTTGAGAATCCCACTGCAGCTGTTACTGAAATGCTGTTATGTCATGCAAAATGCACAAGAGAGTCATAGAATTTCTATTTCGAACAGTAAAAAATAAAAATGAAATTGAAAGTGAAGGGAGCAAATGTTAACTAATGTGAAGCTAGCAAAAACTTTAAGATATTTTAAACTGTTAAATTTTGCAGTATACTGTGAGGGATGAACATAGGTGGCATATGGAAAAAATTGCTCCTCATGATGCAAATTATATTTAAAATGTTATCAGTTGTGTTTTTTGTTTCTACTCCTTCGCTAAGTGATCTATGTCATGAAATTAGTAGATACCCAGACCCCTTGGATATTCATTCAGGAATTTGAAATGAGCATGGGCCATCCATTCAGCCTGGCTACCTTTCCTCTTGGTTTTGTGAGACAAATATTTTATATTTTTTTTCAGTTTGATACACTTAAGGTATAAAATTCAAGTTACATTTTAGCCTTTGTTGCTAATAACCTTAAGGAGAATAAAAGTAAAAAGTTACCACTGTATTGGGCATGGACATGTCTACTGATTACTGAACGTTTGTTAACATAGAGAAAATAACTTCAGTAGTTAAAATATTCTATTATCTTATTTTTAAAATTTTTTTGCAATAAATTCTATATATAAGCAACACCATAAACTGATGTTCCCTTAGCTTCAGATGAGTCATCCTCATGTTGTCACAGAACAGGCTTTGGCATCATTAAAATTACCTTGTAAATATTGTACTTGGTACTAATGTGTTATATTCTTATGGTGTATGCATAGTCTTATTAGTTAAATATTTCAAGCTAAAATTTATCTTCTCATAATAGCACAAATTAAAATATAATACATGAAATAGTAAAACAGAATTTGGACTTAATACAAAAGCTCAGATCTAAAATCAGATTTCCTCATAACCAGTTCTGAATTATTTTGACTCTTATTAAAGTTTCATTTTCTTATTGACATATAGGAGATGTATGTAAATTACACCCAAAATATTAGAAATGGCATCTTCATGAATTATTTTTCACATTACATTATTTTACATGACAGTACTGAGATAGGAAAATGAAACCTTTAAATTATCTTCTCATAAGCTCTGTTTTCACAATTATTTTTAATATGTTATTTAGATTGTTTGATTTCTAAATTTTGCGGGCTGGGGAGTGGGGTAATGCAGAAATCCACCAAATGGAAAAAGCTATAGTGCTTGTGTTGGTCCAGCAGCACCAGATTGAGTGTTTGCAGAACTCGAGACCATGTCAGCTACGTGGCTCATTTTTAGTACTTTCTCAGTTTGATTTTGTCAGAGTTGAGCTCTTAGCTTGCATGCAGTTAAAACAGGCACGAAGAAAACTGTGGATTGTTTACCACTTTCACTTAAAATCCTTGCAGTAAGTTTTCTCTGAATTTAGTCTGGTGTTTTCTTGAAGGGGACCCTCTATTGAAACTATAAATTTGTCTCGGTTATATTAACAAATCAGTTCATATCATATATTTCACGAAGTTGGAAACTAAGCAAGAATTGTTTTATGTGTATTTTTAAGTTTTTGCTTTCTTGACAGCTGATTTTATGTTTAATATATTTCTCAGAATTTATTACAGGCCCTAAAATTTATATCAGGTTTGTTGAAATATGACACTAATCACAGACCAGGTATTCTTGAAAATTCAAGAATGCAAGTCAACAAGGGGCTCGCTTTAAAGTTGTAAGTATCTAGAGGCGTAGGAGTCATGTTCAATAAGTAATAATGCTAATGTGTTATGGCCTTTTTAAAGGTTAGTTCCCCTAAAATTAATATCGGATCACAAAAGCAAATCCAAATATAGAAATATGACGTCTCAATTACAAAAGGAAATATACTTCACTGTTTAAGATTTCATGAGTTATTTCAGATAGCTGTTAAATCTGTCCAACAGTTCATTGAAAGGAACACATGTTTTTTGCCTTTGTTTGATACAAACATATTGGGCTGTCAGTCATCAGAAACATAGAACAAGAAAGATATATTACCATGATTGAGATTTTGGTTTTGATTTATATTCTTTCTTTCCCTAAGTCAAGATTCATTAAAATGTGAAGTTCATAAATAAGTTCTACCCATTCCTTAACAGTAAAGAATGATGGCAGGAATAAACTGGAAAACCAACCCATATGTAATCTCTCTCACTCATACTGTTGTCCAGTAGTCAGTTTGTTGCCTATAGAAAAGAATAGTGGCAGAATTGGAATTTTCTGAGCCATAATATATAACTTTAAAGCATTCAGAACTTTAATTCATTCATTAAGGATTTGTTTTTACATACTTATCCATTGTTTAAATGCCTGTGAAAATATTTCCCCCCTATCTTTAGTGGTTTGATTGATTACAGTGCTATACGCACACATCACATTTAAAATGATGGACTTGGGACCACCTGTACAGCTGGGAGTGGTGAAGATACATGCACAGGCAAGATCTGTGAAGCACATTTGATTGATTCTTTCTAGTCATTTTACACTAATTATCCCGGAATTCCTTGAGAAAATACATGAAATTAACTTATCTGTTCTTGAAAGGAGTATACTATAGCCTCACCACTCATTAATTTACGTAGATGTTGGGGGCTTCCCTGGTGGTGCAGTGATTAAGAATCCGCCTGCCAGTGCAGGGGACACGGGTTCGAGCCCTGGTCCAGGAGGATCCCACATGCCGTGGAGCAACTAGGTCTGTGTGCCACAGCTGCTGAGCCTGCGCTCTAGAGCCCACACGCCTAGATCCCGTGCTCTAGAGCCCGCACGCGTAGAGCCCGTGCTCCGCAACAGGAGAAGCCACTGCAATGAGAAGCCCGTGCACCGCAGCAAAGAGTAGCCCCCGCTCGCCTCAACTAGAGAAAAGCCCGGTGCAGCAACGAAGACCCAGTGTAGCCAAAAATAAAATAAATAAATTTTTAAAAACACACCATTCACTTTACAGCAGTACACCATATATACTCAATAAATATTTGTTAATTTAAAAAAATTATGTAGATGTTTAATTATGTAGGCTGCAGAAAGGAATGGAAATGTGTTCAGTTTTACCACGTTTGTAAAATATCTTGTATTTTAACATTCTTCCTTAGTTTGTCTTTCTATCTGACCATCTCTACATTTTAGTATTATGCGGCTTTGTTAATATCCAGTCTCTGGCCTTTTTCAGTCTGTTAGCAGTTAAGAAATACTCTAATCCCTTCCAGGATATTGAGAAACTAATGGATTGCAGAGTATTTGGGTCTTTAAGCTTCAGTTGTAAATGGTATGAAGAATTGTCATTGAGCTGATATTTGCATATATCTCTTCCAGTGCTAGTTACTTTGCCTCCTTTTTTTCCTCCTAATCTTCAGCTTTCATTCTAAGAATATTTATTTTAGTCGGAAATAAGCACGCCAGTGATAGAAATTTGGGATTCACCTCCAAATGAATACCATCACAGACAGGGAAGTTCTGGCACATTTTGCATACATCGGTATGAACACAGTGAACCCTTCATAAGCTCTTAGATTGCAGGAAATCAGTGCTGAAAATTAAGTGGAGTTTTAAAGATTTGCAAAGTAGAGAGCTTTGTATAATGCTGGTATTGCCGGTGCCTATTAAATATGAAGTAAAGGCTTTGTAATACAACTAGCTAACACATTCCCTTCCACATTAGAGTGATTTATACCGTAGGGAATTAGTCTTGCCTATTTTTTCCAAATGCAGAAACACTGGATGTGTCTGAAAGAATAAAATCTCAAATACATGCCTTAGAATGGACAGATTTGCTCTTGGATGATTCTAGTTATTCAAGATAGATGTTGCAGGCCCTCTCATACTTACTTGTGGTACCTCTGTCCATGGTGTGGCCTTCACCTCTCCTAGAAGAATCTCTCAATTGTGTGTATATACTCTCCTCTAAACATAAATCAGATTATGACCCTAGGTATGTATAAAACTGTAGCATTACCATAAGGAAGAGGGCTGGCTACTAAGTGAGTGCTTTGATCCTCAAAGGAATTGCTATTGAATCATTTCTCAAACTGTATTTTTAGAATTCACCTTTCTCCATTTGTAAACAGTGTGTATTTGGAGCACAGCAGCTCATTCCAGACACACATGGGTTTCATGACAGGGTTCAGTAAAATGCCTCACAGTTCTTCAATGCTTAATGTCTTTGACAGGTCCTGTTAGATATAAAATCAGTGGAGATAGCCATGCCTATTTTTTAAAGATTTTACAAATCCTATATTTTTGCCTACTAGAAAACATATATACAATCCATGTGCAGACCACAGAAGGTACTGTGGACTTGCTGAGAATCATCACAGATGACTGATTTTGAAAACGAAACAGTTTTTGTGCAAGACAATAGCAACTGCAATTCAGTAAATGAGGTTTCTTTCCTCGTTAAATAAACCTCAAGAAGGAGAAACATGGAAACACAGGATACATATAATGAAGATGTATCTTGTATAGGAAGACAGTGTCTTCTGCTGACAGGAGTTCCCTAGTAGATCTTTTCTTGAGGAAAAAAAATGCTGGTGCTTTTTTGGATTTGGAGGTTGCAACCAACTTGTGCCTCCACGTGATAGCAGCTGCATGCTGAGGACTTTCAAATACACAGCTACGTAGGATTCTCAGGAAAGTTCTTGTAGGGGGTGCCGGTGACAAATGGAGACAAAATGGAGTGAGTTCTGAGTTGTGAGTTGATGCCCGCCTGTGTCGCATATTCATGCCATTGAACCGATTTTCACATTGGAAGCCTAGAATCACAATAGCCTTCCTTGTTTGTCAGCTGTGAACACACCTGGACTGGCAGCTTTTCTTTGCTTCATTTCTTGTCATTCTTTAGGTGGACTTTGTTCACTTATGTTACCTCATATACATCCGCTCTCTTAATTTCTGGACATATTTTTAAATGACAGTGACACCAACTTATTTCTGTGTATCTTCCCTCCAAAAAAAAAAGTCAAACAGAACTATTTTGCTCTAGAACGTCCATAAAGGGTCAAATAAAACATACACAATGTGTCCTTTCTTCCTAGAAACAGAAAATCTCTATTTATGTTTTTCCTTCGCAATTTCCAAAATTGGGTTTTCTATACTGATAACATTTTTAAAGTTAAGAAATCATAATAAATTTAGCTGTATAGATTAATAATGTTTCAATGCACAAATTTCCAATATAAAAAAGATGTCAGAATTTTTATGAAAATACTTTTTTTGCTACACACTGAAATGAGTATCAAAATTACATTAAACCATAATAAAAACAGATAAAATCTTCAGGATATTTTAGTTTGACATGAACTCATTTTCATTCACGGTCTTGACCCCAAAATCTGACAAGCAGTGATGGCAAACTATGCTGAATTCACTGATTGATTTTTAAACATGGTAATAATTAAGCAGAGTCATTTTGACGCCTAAAGTCTGTTTTAGACAATTAAATTCTGCTTTAGCTAAGGGTTATTGACTTCTGGATGACACTGGGAGCAACACTCCTCAGGGTTTAAACTATTCCTGCAGGACCATCTCTTATTGGCGGGGCTGAGCAGCCTCTCCAGCCATGCAGTGTCAACCCCAGGTGTATATTCAGGATCGTTCAAAACACAACCCGGGTTCCTCATGATCTTTCAGTCTCAAATGACAACTAAGTTAATAAAATACTGGTATATCATAACTTAAAGCTTAATAATTAAGGAGAATATAAGAAAGTCCCTCAAAGTAGAGACAATGTCTTACTTACCTTTGTGTTTTTATGACTAAACTTACACCAGCTCCTAAAAGAGTGAACTTCGTAGTCATTCAGTAAATGTTGACCTAGCGAGAGTGATCAGCTGATATTGGAGTCATGCCTTATATATGCATATTTCCATTGATAATCTCTATAACAACTACAGAAAGAAGACATTACCATTCTTATTAAACTTATATAGAGATTGAGAGACAGAAAATGTGTTTTTTTCAAGTCACATGGCTAAAGCATTTATTTCCAGTCTAGAACCTTACCTCTGCACTGGTATTTCTTCCTCATATGTGCCTACTTTTACTTGAAAAACACTATTTTTAGGCCAGATATAAGTTTGAAACATTTTCTTCATTAGGGACATTATTTTTGTTGGAAAGGATTGCAACTCATTTATTTAAAAACCCACATTATCAATACAAGGCAATTCATTGCACCCCAAATTGTTCTTCCTGCAATACCTCCCAGTAAACTAATTCTAGACCATAAGATTAAACTGTGGTAAGCATATGACGACGAGGCCTAAACGAATAAAGTATATACGGGGAGCGTTCTGATTGTCTGGTTTCAGCTGCTGTCCCTATTTTCTTCTGCAACAGCTGGGAATTGATGACAAACTCTCTAGTTAGGTTTAAGGGGTTTTTTGGGTTTGGGGGGTTTTTTTGGTGGCTGACGAGTCCCCATAGTCTCTAATCTAAGAAATTTTGATCTCCCTAGACACCTCCATTCATATTTCTGGAGGTCCGGTGAAGACCAACTCACCTAACCTCATCCTATAGATGAGCAAGTGTAAGCATTCTTAGACTCTGCATTTTGATTTTTGTAAACAGTGAAATATAATTAACACTTTTATATGCTCTATCAGTGTCTTGACTCACTAGTGATTTTTGCATTTGTATGAGAGAGAGAGAGAGAGAGAGAGAGAGAGAGAAGCAGAGGGTTAAAAAAAACGCTGATTCTAATGTACATGAGCACACTCTCGTATCACTTAATTAGAGATATCTGTGGTTTCCGTTTTCTCCCTCACTTCTTCCACACCACTGTGTCTGCCCATCATAACATCTTTATTCATGTTAGGATATAATAAGAAGGGAAAGAGTCAACATAAACAGGATCAGATTTCTTTTCTTCCAAGACTCCTCGTCCAAAATTTTTATTTAAACCTTTGATTCCTTAGATAACTGAGTGATTACTTCTAAACAATGATCAATAGATTCACTTTGATATCTGCTTAATAGAGACAGTGTGTTCTGGAGGAGAAAAAAAAGGCATCGTTAAAGTTCACTTAATAGACTTTTGAGCCATCCAGACAACACCATAGAATCACATATGAAACCTATAAAAAGCAGCAAAATAATAATTGAATAGTAAGTGGTGTCTAGCTACTATATTAATTTTAGAAAGATAAATTTAGTGTCTAATAGAATTCACAGAATAGTTTCTCAAGACTCAAAATGGACCTTTGAGAATATTTGGCCTATTTAATTCCTTTTCCACATGAAAAAGACTGAGATTACTACAAAAAGTAGTTTGATATTTGAAGTAAAAAAAAAAAAAAATGACTTGGAGAACAGCTATTTTAAAAACTGTGTCACATACGATACATCATTTGAATGTACCGTTCCTTGCTTCCCTAGTCTGTAAAATGGATGTAATCAGGCCTAATCCATAAGGTTGTTATTAAATTGAGTGCATACATGGGTGCATGTAGATTTCTGGCCCATGGTAGGCAGACACTCCAAAAACCTACCTATTTTTCGCCTATTTTTTCCAAGGATACCAACTTACCACTGACAGAGGTGCCCAATTTCATTTAATACATGTTCTCTAAGTTTTGTTTTTGGTGGTTTTCTTGAATTTAAGTTTTGTATCTTTTTTAAAATGTTATTTTATTGAAGTATAGTTGATTTACAATGTTGTGTTAGTTTCTGGTGTACAGCAAAATGATTCAGTTATACATATATATAATGCAAACTATCTTTTTAAAAAGCAAGTTATCTCTGTTAATCTGTTTTAGGTTTAAAACACTGTTTTTGAGTTATCTAGGATTTATGAAAAGTTGATCTTTCTAACAGCATCAGAGAACAGCAGATAGGATGTTATATTTTCTTTTGATCTTAGTCCCTATTGTTTCATATTTATGTAATTGCTTCATCTTTCATTTTGTGTATTTCACCATTTTCCTTTGCATGTTGTGTTTTAAAATTATCTTGCTTCTTTTAGTTTTTGTTATTAATTTACTTCCCCATGAATTACCCATAAGAACTCCACCCATCTGGGGATTTTCACTTTATACATCACTCCTATTACAAAACAACATACAAGAGAGGGAATCTGTTTCACAGTCAGTACTTAACACAGCTGGAGCCATTTGAAACCTGCTGGGTTTTGCTTCCAATTATTCCGTAGACTAGAAAACATCCCTGTTGAAGTAATGGCATCCATGATATAATCATACGAGTTAAAGCCTTGGAGTATATGGATCATATTTCTAGGATTCATCAAATTTATGCCAGAAGCACAATAATCAATAGGGTTTTTTTTTTTTTACTATTTCTCTGATTCTAAATTAATATATGTTCATTTATAAGTAAGATTTTTTTTTAATTAATTAATTTATTTATTTTTGGCTGCGTTGGGTCTTCATTGGTACACACTGGCTTTCTCTAGTTGCAGCAAGCAGTGGCTACTCTTCGTTGTGGTGCACAGGCTTCTCATTGCAGTGGCTTCTCTTTGTTGCAGAACATGGGCTCTAGGTGCATGGGCTTCAGTAGTTGTGGCTCGCAGGCTCCAGAGCGCAGGCTCAGTAGTTGTGGCGCACGGGCTTAGTTTCTCTGCAGCATGTGGGATCTTCCCAGACCAGGGCTCAAACTCATGTCACTTGCATTGGCAGGCGGATTCTTAACCACTATGCCACCAGGGAAGTCCCTATAAGTAAGATTTTAATGTCTTAATATGCAAGTTTATAATGTTTGAGTATGTATGTGACACTATAACATAAATGAGACCCAACAAATAAAAATTTTACACAAATAATAGTACCTGAAAAAATAATTTTTCTTAATATCCTAAGGCCAAAATCATTGCTTTATGTTGGAATTGGTGAAATCATCAAGTTAAAGTTAATGATTTGGATTTGGAGCAGAATGTAGTGGGGATTTGTTACTCATTTAGTTAACTTTATCAACTAAATAGAAAGTAGATACAGTCAAATTTCAACTGGCCTTGCTGTGACTTCAATCGTAAAAATTAAATTTTTAAGTTCTTGTTGACCTTTATGACCCTCTCAGTGCTGTTTGATTGTTTTTGGATCAGTCTTTTGTTTTAGTTATAGACAGTGGCTCAATAGGTAGAAAGGACTTTCAAACAAAACAAGCAGTGATAAGAAAACTCACTCTTTGTGCTTGGAAAAATTTAATCTAACAGAATGCATGGCAAAGTGGCATGATTTCCTTTAAACCGCTGTCTGTTTTATGCTAAGATGTGATGTCCATCGTACAGTACTGGGGTACAGAGCAGGATGGGGACATAGGATGGATGTTACCTTGGGTATCAGACCTCATGGAGTTGCTGTAAGAATTATAGCATGGCATATAGTAGGTGTTTAATAAATTCTAGTTAATCCCACCACAGGGGCAAACAGGAGATAATCAGGCAAAATGAGGGTGTTAGACACATTTTAAATGGCAGGAATCAGGCTTTAAGTATTTGGGTTCATAGTTTTATTTGAGATATTTAGCGTTCTCATGGCATCAAGTGTATATACGTGTTTACTACATATATGTAGCTAAATTTAAATTAAGATGACCACCATTTTATGTTGTCCCTATCAATGATCTATTCTGTTAACTCTTAGAATGGAAAGGTGAATGTGTATCCAAGGAATTTTATGTAAATTCCAGTTCAGATAATGACTAAATCTTTTATGAGAAGAATTATATTTCTTGCACCATTCACATCTTTCGTTATGTGGTCAGGACTCACTTGATTTTCTCATTCAGCAATGTGAAGGACTTTTTCTGCCTGCTGAGCACTTATCTTATTCAGGCATAAGTCTGACAACTAGACAATATCTACCCTTATCACTAGAACACTGAACTATATTTTCCTTAATGGATACTAAAACTTATTCCAGAATTATATATTATAGTTTTAAAATGTGTATTCTTTTTTAATTCTGCCTTATAGAACTATGAAACTTTTCTGCTGCCAAAGAACTGTGATGTGATCTACTGATATATAAGCAAATTAATCTCTTTTATTTTTCATTAATTCTGTTATTCAACAGACATCTATGGAGTAACAGCTGTGATCTAGGAACAGTCTTAGACAATAGGATTTTTTTGTTTTAATGAATAAGACATTGTCTTTGCTTTAAAAGATTCCAGTGGTTTTAAACACAATACATTTTTTTCCCTTGGAATTCCCTTATTTAAGAAAAAAATATATGAGTTCTCTCTCTCAGTTTTAAATTGATGTCATCATTTCCCTGAAATATATTTTTTACAGTCTTTTTTTTTACTAGTGCTGGAGACTTGATCTTTCAGTAGGGCAATAAAATTCTAAGATCTATTACTCTAATTAGAAGAATGCCAAGTTTAAATTTATCCTTTGGTTAATTTAGAGGGAAATACACTTTTCATCCTTAAAATCACACTTCTTCTACAGGCAAAGGTGTTAATAAAATATGGTTGCAAGTAAAACTTCATTTTTGTAACTATATGAGATTAGCATATTTGCTATATTAAAAAATCACTTTAAAAACATGGCACACATTGATAATGTTGAATAATAACTCGAGTTAAAAAGGACAGTGTTCTCTAAAAATGGAGTTTCATAGGGATCCATTTTGAAAGGGATATTTTGAGTCATGATATTCTGCAAAAGAATGTTCAGCCTTAGCCCTTCAAAAAGACATAAGCCTAACATAGACATGGAACATAGATGTTAAACTCTAGCTAGAATAAATGTTTGGTTTAATTGGCTTTTACCTCCAGATGGTTCTGAATTGGACAAGTCCATTTTCTTATGAATATTTATCACAATATTTAAAAGAATGGATGCAATGACATAAATTTGAAAATAGAGACCTTTGTTATATAAACTTTTTTCTTAAATTAAGAAACATTCATATCCTGAAATTTTGGTTTTCTTTAATCATAGAAGAAAATGTCATAATTGGGCTTTACGTTTCAGGCGAGACAGTATTGTTATTTTTAACTTAATCATTTCTAAAGCACTAATTTACATATGGGTGAATGTTTATATGAGCAGGTTGTTTCAAAGTTTCAACATAATATTCGAGAAAAAAATCCTTGTTTTTGCACATTTTTGCACATTTTTGTGCAAATGTATTTTTAAGATAAATTCTTACTGCCAGAAAATGTACTATTTTAATTGTAGATAGGCTTCAGTGATAACCATCAAGCTGGTGCCTAACTCCAAAAAGATCTTTCCAACTGTTCTGTGGATATTTAGGCAACTGTCTCCAAGTAATTACTGTAATATACATGAACTACAAAATTGAAACCTGGTAAAATATATAGACCTCAGGAATAAGGTGTGTAATAGCTCTTGTTAATTAAATTTATTGATTAAAACATAAACATTTTTTGGAAATTATAAATGTATTATATGACCAGTCATGAAAATAAATGTAATTTACTTTTCAATAATGTGAAAATACGGACAATTTGGAAAGCTAATTTAGAACCAAACAACAGGATAGATTACGCTTAGTAACACAGATACATTTAAATAAAGGATGGTGTGGAAATCACATGAGGATTACCCTGTCTGTGTTAACTAACTTCTACATAAAATGAGAAATGTGGGGGCTTCCCTGGTGGCACAGTGGTTGAGAGCCCGCCTGCCGATGCAGGGGACACGGGTTCGTGTCCCGGTCCGGAAGATCCCACATGCCGCGGAGCGGCTGGGCCCGTGAGCCTTGGCCGCTGAGCCTGCGCGTCCGGAGCCTGCGCTCCGCAACGGGAGAGGCCACGGCAGTCAGAGGCCCGCGTAAAGAAATGTGGCAGTCTCACCATCACTCACAATGACAATGACATTTAACTTGGTGTTATTATGTAGTTTTAATTCCTTGCTTATTATGATTTTTATAAGTAACTATGCATTGCTTTACCAAAGAAAATAAACCACTAGTGGTTAATTTAAATAAATACGTATATTTTCCTATTTTCAAAACTTTGATACACATTATTTTCTAATTTTTGGCAACAATGATATCTATTCTAAACCAGTTATACTTTGCTAAAATTTCACTTAGCATCTTGAGAATTCAATTTTCTCATCTGAAAAATAGATCACTGGATTCAGTCATTTTTAAATTTCTATTATTAAAATTTAAACTACAGCTTTTGTTAATTACTTAGGGAAGCATCACTCTTTGGCAGGTTTCCTCTTACCACCCAACATGTGTCTGGTCTTCTTTCTATCATCAGTTGATATATGTTCAAACAGTGCAAATCAATGTTAACATTGGCTCAAGAAAAACAGTTACAAAGTAAATCATATGGTTCAGTCTCTCCCAACAATGAACGATTTGCAGTATTCTCTTTGTTTGCAAGATGTGTGTTATCACTCTCTTGCATTAGTATTGATAACAAACTGTTGCCATTATCTTCTTTGAGGTCTCTGCCTGATTAATTTTGCCCTTCTGACCTAGAAAATTAACTTTTTCCTCCTAAATCAGAAATCACAAAACGGAAGAACTATAAAATCTCAAGGAGATTATTAGTGCTTAGAGTTTGATTAGAAAACTGTCCATTTAAAATAGTATGTAGCTACCATATTTTTATCAGTAATATTACTTTAATTATGTTTGATTTTTTTCTGTAGTAAGACATTAAGATGAATTTAGTATTTCAACTTTTGTGAATATTGGAGAATTATTCATAATTTGGAGATGTGTAAATACAATTTTTTTGAAGTCAGACACTGGTAATTTTGATTGATGGTATCATTTGTTCTTAGGATAAGTTTTAGAAAAGCTAATTAAATCGAATAATACTCAACGATTTTATTGGTAACCTGTTCATTCAAAGACAAAATAGAGTTAAGTTGAAGAAAAATGTAAATAATCAGAACTGTCCATCTGAAGAAAAATCAAGTTTGGGAATAAAAGGACTGAATTTCAAATTAGCTGAAGTAGCCCCCAAATATGCCACCTGAATGTCAAACGACAAGTGGTATTTGCTTAGAGGAATATAAACTAGAACTATGTATTGCCATAGCACAGCCTACCACATTTTCTCCAGAACACTGCAGAAATGGCCCTACAAGGGTGATTCTGAAACCTGGAGAGAAGACTAGGAGTACTTGCTCCCATATTATCTCTATGATTTCTGGACCTCACAATTTGCTTGCGGGCTTCCCTGGTGGCGCAGTGGTTGAGAGTCCGCCTGCCGATGCAGGGGACACGGGTTCGTGCCCCGGTCCGGAAGATCCCACATGCCGCAGAGCGGCTGGGCCCGTAAGCCATGGCCGCTGAGCCTGCGCGTCTGGAGCCTGTGCTCCGCAAAGGGAGGGGCCACAACAGTGAGAGGCCCGCGTACCGCAAAAAAAAAAAAAAATTTGCTTGCATTTATCACTATTTATTGAATTACACTCTTTCATCTTACCAGAAACTTTAGGAAAACTTAATTCTATTCGGGTTTTTGGTAGAAGTATTACAAAAAGTCTGCTTTATGCTGTAGGTGGATGGGTTTAGAAGTTACTTTGCAAGTTTGGGAAGTTGATATAGATGGAGGAGGTATGTTTGCAGAGATGCCACATGTTGGCCACAAGACATCTTTTTGTTTTTCATTTTAAGCAACTTCATCCAATGCTCACATCCTGAGTAGACAGCAACAAAGATGCCTTCCTTAACCGTATGAGTATATGGACATGATCTGCTTTCTAGATGTTTATTCCCTGGATGTAAGGTCATAGGTAGGTTATTTAAAAAATCGCAAGACTATTTGATGTCACAATGCAGGTGACAGCAAATTATAAAGAATTTAAAAGTAATATAAAAGAAATAGATGAATGTCAAATGAATACCCTATGATTTTTGCATAAGAGGCATTTTAACTATTTGGGGCAGTAACTGGTGGAATGAGATGTAAGCAATCTCTGACAAGGTGAGAAACTGGACAGGCCAAGGCTTAAAATCCCTTGAGTTTATGGAGCTTTGTCAGAGTCAGCCATTCTGGGGACAATACAGGGAATCACAGCTATATGATTAATCAAATCAGTTCTCTATTGTAAAAGGACAAAGAGATGATGCCCACTGGCATCTGATTTGGAATTGGAGGCTTGTAGATTAATGAACTTGTGTAGACTGTGCCTTCCAATGTTTTGCCTGGAAGAGAAATAAATTCATTAGGAATTTAGACAAAAGCAACATTAGAAAACCATAACAGAGTTAGAGTAGCCTATATAGGGGAAAAGCTAACATTAAAAAGAATAAATTCATTAATCTTAATGAATTGTGATTGAAACTAACTATTGAGTAACAGGACTAGTCATTATCACTAAAAAATGTAAAACATGCTTTTAAACATTTACAAAAGTCACTGGCCAAAAAGAAAAAAAACCCACACTAATTTCAGCTAAATAGCAAACAATTTCACGGGAGAAATGGAAGATGTTTGGGAATCTGTAAAGAGAAGATCGCAATATTCCCTTTGGCACTGTTATCTCTTTATTTCTAGTAACTCCATTTGCAATGCTTTGAAAGTAGATTTCCAACACCAGATAATGACAATCAGCCAGCATTTACTTGAGTACTCACTGTGCTCCTGGCATTCTTCTCAGCCCTTTACATGTATTAACTTCTTAAATAGGAACAATAACATTGTGGGTCAGGTAGTGTTGATAACATCCCTCTTTTCCAGCTGAGGAGAAGTTAAATGATTTGCTTAAGGTCACAGTTCTTGTAAATGGAGAGTAGCCTAGGACTTGAACCCTAGCAGTTTTACACCAGAGGCTTTGCTTGTAGTTGCTAAGCAATACTGCCTCTATGATTGAACTTCTAGTTTAAAAAATAAAATTGTGGCACGTCACCAAGAGTCACTTGTGCCCCAAAATAAATTATTTGTATAAAGATAAAAAAGAAAAGCTAAAGTCTAATTTAACATTTCTGTTTTAAATTCCTTTAGGGTACAGATTTCGACACTAAGCATATGGCTTGATGATACAGCCATACCTGAGGCATGCGTGGTTCTTTCCAGTGTACAATGAACATTCATAGACATTACATAGTAAGAGTAGTAATGGCATTAGTGTGTTTTAGGCAGTAACGTTCTGGATACTTTTGACAAACAGTATATTTTGGCAGTGAATTTCAAACATTCTGCTAATTTCAAAATACAAGAAGAATTTTGTGATTATTTTTTTTTAACTACTCTTTATAAGGAGGCATCTAGAAGAGGGGGTGGTCAAGCAATAATGATGATAAAAAGATCTCTCTTCTCCACTAGACTAGAATGATGCTTTCCATTTTTAAAAAAATTTTTATTCCAGCCCCTGCTCTCCAGTGGATCAGAAGCAACAACCACCCTCCATCCACCTCTGCACAAACTTGTCCACTAAGATCAGCATGTGCCTTTTCCCAACCTATCCGTAATGCACTAGGAGACATATCTTCACGTGTATTTAGAAACATGTATAATAAGCTTTTATTATTGTTTATAAACTTTTAGCCCTGAAATTTTTCCACTTTTATCACCTACAACTACAAAAAGTATCCAGTAATTTCATACAGTTTTATAAATCTACCACATATCGTTACTGGCTTCTTAATGTGTCCTTGCCTAAAACTCTAACAAGAGATGGGGAACACTTGTGAACCACATGTTGGACTTTCAGGGTCCCCCTTAAATCTGAGAACTGGAGAGAATCATTTCAGCCGTATAGTCAGATAAAATTTGTTTATCATGGATTTTTATAATGGATGCATTTTGGTAAAACTCCTAAGTGAGAAAATTGCAGTTTTAATTTGAGGTACATTTGAAGGTGAAAACGAAATAGCTGAGAGCTCTGGTTGCACAGCTTTCTCTATTCCATTTGGCAAAGGAAACTGATTCTTGGAACAACATGCTAACTTTTTGTCCACTGTGTGTAGTGCATGTGGATCACTGCATTACTCATGGATGCTATTCTTATTTAGAATATAAATTCTGCCACATTCCTAGAGAATAACAAGGATCTGCTCTTTCGAAAAATGTCTCTTGATATGAGACAAACAGATTGACTTAAAATTCCAAAAGTCCATATTTTTGAAGCTCACATTGCTTACATTTTGATGGTGCTTACTTCATCTTGGGGCGGCAGCTTTTTCTTGATGACCCTTACTAATAAGCCTCAGTAGGCAGAAAATTTTCAATTATTCTAATTAAAGACCAGTATTGAACATGTTGACCAAATGTAGATTTTATGTTGTTAATTAGACAAGAATTTGGTAAGGTTTTAGACCAACCATTGATACAAGAAAGCTAAATTCACCTGTGAATTTGTCAATGAACTAGAGTGGCAGGATTTCCTTGGTTTAAATTATTAAGGTAAGAGATTGGAAAAGCATAATTCTTCGATATGAACTCAAAGACATACAGGCAAGTTTACTTTGAACTCAAAAACATATGCAAGGCTAGAAAGCAATAAGGATGACACATAATTTTTGTCTGTATATTTGTTTAGAGTCATTTATAGAGAAGTAATTTTTTTATGCGACACTTTTTGATGGAACTCACATTTCATGAGACCAAACAGAAAAGCAAAAATACTTGTAGTAATCACTTTTTATCAGATTCAGGTAGAAGAGTGCCAAACTGTTTTGATTTCACGATAGGTTATAGTCCTGTGATGGAGTTCCCAGCTGGGGTTTGGAAACTAAAACCCTGGCATGCATATGTTAGTGCCCTAACATTATGTGTTGATTTAGCTTTCCAGATGACTTAAAATATAGCTGGAGTTCTCCTTTATCTAGCGACTAGACACACAAGGCTTTGTGAGAAACTAGATTAATTTTGCATTGACGTTCTGGGTGTTGCTGATAATTTGTAGAGACATTATGCCTATTGGTTATGACTGTGACAGGCAGATTCTATCCAAACGAACATTACAAGAACCAAATTTAATAGTCTTAGCATTGGAAATTTCTGCCTTGAGTAGAGCAGAAGCTTTCCAGCATGTGCTTTGTTTTCTACTACCACAATTATGAATTAATATGCATCAATTCCAGACAGCTGAGGAATGACATAAGAGGATTAATTAGAACTAGACAACATTACACTAGTGGAGCGAAAATTCTGTAATGGCTTTTCTGCAGTGACGTGGTAGAAAAGGCAAATGGACACCAAATTTCTAGACTTTACACATTCAGAATTTCAAGAAAGTGGATGAAAAGGGAGAATAATTATGTTACTCAAGCTGGTATAATTTTTCTCATCAAATACATAACTCATTTTTCACAAATATCAAGAATTGATTCAACTGAGTGATTCAATATTGTATTCAGTGTATGATTTTGTCCATTTAATTACCACCACTTTTATCTCTTAAAAATAATCACAGAAAGGGTATATTTAGTCTGTGACCACAATAAGAAAATGAGATGCAATGAATACACGCAGGTCTCATATACTATTATATACCTATTGCTGTGTGAAATATCTCTGAAGTGAAAAGATATTTTCATACCTTACCAAAAGTTTTAATAAAAACATTTAACTATCAAATGTTGACGTCTCCCCTACCTCCAGCTGTTGTTTTTTTCTTGCTATGAAGCTTATCTATCATAGAAGTAGATTTATGGCAATATTTTCTACTACTAAGACTGTATATTTATTGATTAAAGTTATTTGAGAACTTTTTAACTGTTCTTATTGCAAATTGATTTTTTCTGTAGTTGCACTTTAATAAAAATTAGTTTTGGGACTTTAATTTGGCAAGCTCTTGAGTATACTTTTACATAGATTTCTGATATGGGTACTAATTTCAGATTTTTGACAGTGTGATTTTTTAAGATGTCTCTTCAGTAAAAGAGGATTTTTTTTCCTTAATTGCGTGCATTCTATTGTTTTAATCACAAAATGTATTTGAATGCCATGCATGGATTGGCAAAAGTGAACTAGAGCAATACGGAAATGACTTACGTGGTATCATTTTTACACATTCACTCACTTAGGCAATGGATTCTAGTAATTCACCGAACTTTTTAAAGCTTTTAAAAAAGTTATTGTCTCTTAAAATAGTAATATTAAAATTAAAAGGATCAGGAATATGCTAAATTTAAGATGATCATTTGAAAAGGAAATCACAGACTTGTTAATCATACTGTATTTGAAGTGATTGTAGATGAGTTTTGATATACAGAATGGTATTAAAATAGAATTATAAAGTCTATTAACCATAATGATGGAGTTCTAGATGTAGATAAAATGAGACAATTGTATTTAAGCTTTCAATAAATTTGTTACCCAGTTTAGGGATATTTGTAGTTTATGAAACCTTGTTTATATTCATTTAACTTCAAAAAGTTAAGAAAGAAAATTTGAAGCTCTATTATTTAGTATCTAAGATTCTGAGAGAGCGGTCAAGAGACTGGAACTGTCTTCACTCAGTGTGAATGTCCACATACTTTATAGTTAAACAAATCATGCTTTGCTCCTGTCAAGGTTTTAAAGCACAGAGTGCTGAGAAGACATAGCAATTTGCTTAATTAACCCCTGTTCATTTTACAGGGCAAGAAATAAGATTACTCTTTGGCAATCACATGTTACTTGAAGTGTATTTAATCTTTTACTACCCTGAAAACTTAACAACACACACACACCCTAATGCAAATATGAACAGAAGTAATACCCCTAACTCATAAGTGAGCACATTTCTTCCTAACATAAATGAATTAATAGCTCTGATGGCATTTCTCTCTGACAGAAAAATAAGGGGCCATAGTTAGTAAGGCAAAGCTCATGCTTCACAGGTTTATGGCCTACACTAAAAGTAGATTAAGTCTGCATGTGTGTGTGTCCTCTGTATCCACTGACTTCTGATAGAAACTGTCTATGCTTTTCATTCTGACCAATAAAAGGCAACTTGGTGAGTTATAGAGATTGACTGGGTGCTTGACATGTGGTGCTGCTCCATTAAAACGGTGGGCAATTGGTACTGGGGAGGTTTAGGAGAATTTAACTTGTCTTGCTTGTTTTTAGATATGCTTTTAGATATGTTGATCTCCTAATATTCTGAAAACATAAAAATGCAATATCAGTTCACAGCCAACAGGTTTCTTTATGCTGCTTTTCTAGTCCAAATGTAAAAAGAAAGTGATAATGTGCTCCTAATCATTCTATGCTTGTGCTCTAATATTACCAGGAAGCTTTTGTAGACATACTCAAATAAGCACATTTTTCATTATTTAAATGCAAAATGCATCTTTTCAATTATTACTGCCCAAATAATTTTTAGAGAATGATCATTGCATGATACCTCTCCCCACTTCACTACTCTAAGATAGGTGGATATGTTTATTTCCTTTTCTGTACTTTCCTTTATTATTAAAAGAACCCTACAAAAAATAAAACATTTATTTTCAATTAAACAGCAACAACCCTGGTAATTTATATTCAGTTTTACTTCTGCAAAATAGCCACATTTTTACATAATCCAAATAAATTGTCATGTTAACTGTATGCTAAATATGATGAAATGTGGCTTAAAATAATCTCTCTTATTGTGCTACAATGTATCAATAATTTTAAATGTAAACACTTGACATCACCTGTTTCTATAATACCGTTATTCTGTAGGTAGTATTCACAGTACAGTATATTCTATTGCTACTTGGTGAAATGAACTCTTGAGATTCATAATAGGGCACTACACAAGCATTATTATTAAAGAATTATAGGGAAAGTTTTCCCAATGGAAAACTGATAATTAAAGGTATTATTTAAAATAAGTATAGTGAAGAGTAGATAAGAAGTTCAATGTAGCAATATCTTTCTATTTTGATTTCAAATTAAATTTTTATATACACACAAAAAAATTTGGCTCAAGAATTAGCTGATATAGTTTAGATTTTAAATAGCCAAAGTAATGTTGCAGTGTGTTATATTCATAATTTATCAATAAAATGATTACTGTTAATAACTGGTAGAATTTTTTCTTCCCTGTGCTAGTGATTTAAGTTGAATGGGAATTTAGTAACATGTGTAGGGATGCATCTTAATATCTATATTTGCTGAACAGTGTTAAAAACACAAAACTTATCCTCATTAAAATGGACTTCTGTACACTATAATTTGAATTAAGTAATGCATATATAAAGTATTTTAAAAGTTGTATATCAAAATGTATAACGTTCCATTTTTCACTATATTTTGTAAAACATTTTTGGTGTAATCAGTATGACTCACATATGTCAAACAAGTATTCTACTATTTATTTAAACAGATATATACCTAATGTATTTGGAAGCTTATTGCACTCATATAATTGTATATATTGTGGCCTCAAAAGTCTGTACTTATCCTTGCTTTAAAAAAGTAGTATGTGCGTTTCTTTCCAATTTATTTTAATTAATTATATTAAGGAAAACATCCTTTACTAAATGTACCTTAAAATTCACAATAAAGTTTCAGAAATTGTTTTCTACAACTTTGAGATTTTGTGTTGAATTTATTTGTGAACATTTTTTGAAATTGTTCTCTGATTTTCTAATAAGGAGTCCCTGAATTTAATCTTATTGATAAAATGATGAGTTAAAACATGCAGTGTGGTGAAGAGCTAGCCCTTGTTTAATCGGGAGGCCGCTCTCCTAAGTGATGAATTGCTCACACCTGTGCAACCTGGCTAAATGACACCAAATGGGCTTCCCCCTCAGAGCCCTAGTTACTCATTATGTCCACTTTCCAAACTGGAATGTCAAGCAATTTGCACTTTAACTGAGTGTTCTAGACTGCAGAGAAGAAGTTACATGGAGGTTACATGGAGAAAATATATGTAGGTCTGTTAATCCAACTTTTTTATGCTCTATTTACTGAAGTTACATAGATATTTAAGAAAAAAATGTTTGGCATACGTTACTTTTGACATCCCATTAAAATGTAAGGCTAGACTCTCAAATATAGTAAATATAAATATCCACATTTGGTTCAGGTTAGTCCACTGAGGGACAGACTCACTTATTTTGCTAAGAAAAATCAGATTCTCGGGTAATCCCTGTATCATCACAGTTTTTAACGTCACTCTTGAAGTCTGTTGGAATACAACCACTTGGCTATTTGCACAGAGAAACACATGTACTCTGCGTTGCTGGGGAGGGATAAATATGCATTTGCTGTGTTTTATGTTTAGATTTACAACTATAAAAAGTGGGGAGTTGAATTAAATTTTATCACACATAATCTTCTCAGTTGCAGATTGATTATTTTATTTATGTATTTATTAAAACAAGCAAAAAATTGTTGTCATTAAAAGGTCCAAATAGTTTTCATATGAAAACCATTTTGTAATGATATTCATTTGAATTAGCCAAGATGAAAACTTACTAATCATAAATGTGGAAGGCATGTTACAAAATTGCTGTTGGTCTTAAAGTTATCTTGAGTTTAACCCAGAGAGATTTAGCCCATTCTGCCCTTTTTGCCGGATTTTGTTTTGTTTTGTTTTTGCAGATGTTTTTCCCTTAAAAACGTAAGTTCACTCATGTCCATTCAGCAAATGTAATTAAATGAAAATATTTTTAGCTTGCATTGACATTTTCATGCTACACACAAAACAGAACACTTTTTAAATTTACTTTCCATCCATGTAATGAAAAGTATTTTGAATACTGAAGTAATCAAATCTTAGAATCATCAGAAGCTGGGCAAGTGGCTTGTTGGTATCTTAGTTAAATAGTAAACAGCCAGGGATAACAAGGTGCTTTTCCCGTAGGAGAAGAAAAAAGTGATTCCAAATATGTATTTTCCCCTTTGATTAGTTCTTTGAAATTGTTTACTGTTTTAATGCTATCCAGCATTTCTATCCATTCCTTTTCTCTTTCATATTTTTTCATGAGCTATAATTCCCTACTAGGATTTTGCCCATATTTTTATTCATGAATAATGAATATTTTGTTAAAACATTAAAACACATTAACACAATAAATCCAAATAATTTTCACCACTTACTTACTATCACTTCAAAAATGCATTCTGACATTAACGTGGAGGATTAAATAAGTATTATTAGTCACATTTTAGAAGAAGCAAGTGATTTTTAACTGAGAAGAACTGGGAGGAGAAAAAGAATGAATATTATGCCTTACAAGATATTCTGATAGACAACATCAGCTAATTTAGTGTATACTTTTAATTTTATTTTTGGTGACTAGAAATAAAGTGCCTAATCTCAGAGATGTATCTGTATATTGGTATATGTTCATATATTTACATGTACAGATACAAATATTATAATCTGTATGCATGTGTATATAGAATATATTTATATACATATATTTATATAGAGAATTATTGAAACATTAATTCTTCTGCACTCTAAAAATTTAATTTTTGTTATTTATTAAATATAATCAGTTTTCTATTATATAATCAGAATTTAATATATATTCTAATGCCAAAAGTTTATGTTTGATATTATTTGAATAATGTATCAATTTTCTATTTTAAAGTTTTGAATAGGTGGATTCTTTGGAATTATTATCATTAATTAATATTTTTATCAACCTAAGTATCATAGACTGTCATTATTTTTGCTATATCTGCTTTTGATATTTAAATATATTTCCTTTAGCAGAGCACAACACTTAGTTTTTGAAAATGTACAAGTAACCATTTACTCATGAATACATAAAAAATTCAGAATTTTCCAGTTAGTGTAAATGAATCATTATTTTAAATTTGACTACTTTAAAAAAACTACATCAGGGAAAAAAACAATTTCACACATCATTTATTTAATAAATATTTATCACTCACCTATGTTATGGTGCTTGTTTTTGCCAAGTGGTATCTTTACACATAATTTGATGTGTTTCTAATGCTGCACTTAACAACCTTTTGCATAGAAGATCTGTAAGGTAACTGGGTTTCTTTGGAATGGAGGGAGTAAAATTGAGAGTTTTGTATACCAAATGAAATTTAATAACATACTGAAAATTCAAAAGAAATCTGGCAGTATTCCTGTTCATAGTAGGTGCATAAATATGGACAAATGAATGACCAAAGACTCTAATGATGGAGTTGTTCTTTTACTGTATATAAGTAATTATAATTTATACTTTCTCAAATAAAATTTCACTTAATCTTGTTATATGGTAAGATGCATGTTACAGTTAATTTAATTATTTTATTTTGTTTATTTTTCTCCTTAACATACATACTTGCAAAATGGAACAAAGTGTGTTCCCTATACAATAGGGACAATAACAACTAACTTTTTTGTTGCTTTGTTATACAAAATAATACTTGATATATAAGTGTAATGTCCTTATAGCCCAGAAAAGTCATTATATATTTGCCACTTTAAGTATAAATATATATTTAATAATAAATTAAATATTTAAAATAATATTTTTAAAATATTGAAAACAATGCTGGCAAAATTTTGTTTCGATGATCATTTGTGACTTTCTTTACATAATTACCTCTTGTCTTATATAGAAGATTAACAGTGTTAGAATTAATCCATTTATAAATCATAACTATTAATTGTTACATTTAAGAGGCTATTCTTAAATATATGTATTAAATGCATGCATGTAAAATGGTGCCTTTTGGCAATTACTTATCTTAATCATTTTGGAAATGTGCGATAGCCTTAAGCATATAAATGGTTATTAATATAACAGAAATATATTTGTTACTTTAAATATTTCATTTCAAAACCAACAGTGCTTAAACATTTGTATTCTGGACTACTTTGAGCATCATTTAAAAGGTATAGGTGCACTCTCCAGAAAAATTCATATACCCACATATATTTTTTAATAACTGCAAATTGTTCAAAGTTTCCATAGACTCTGTGAGCCCATCTATGAAATCTTCCAGGGGCCTGTGGCCCTGGGTAATAACCAAATTTATATAAATTATTTGACTCTTTATGCAACTCCTACTAAATATTCTTTGAAAAAAGTTTGAAGTATTTCAAGTGAAAGGAGTTTAATATTCTTTTCTCAGCACTAGCTATTGTTTTAGAAAATGAACTCTCTTTGGAACCACTTCCTCTTATGATAATGTTTAAAATCCAGAAATATTTCTGCTTCCTCATCTTGTACAGTAGAAAAATAACACATTAAAACACACGTTTTGCCATAGGAATGAAAACATTGATCACTTTAATGAAATGCTCTCTGCAGAATATATATAATTGATGCTGTTAGCAGACATGAACATAAGCAGTCAGAGCCAGCCAAGTGAAATAGGATAGCTTTAAATTTAAACTTGATGTATGCAGTTCTCACTATTTAAGTTTGATTTCTTTTTTATAGGTTGTCTACTGTCCTTTTGGTGCTATCAGGTGCACAGATAATCCCTATGGAGTGACATAATACAGGTGTAATTTCCTGTTCACCCTCATGTTTCCAACCTAGACTTTGCCTGACGTCTCCTTTCTCCTTCCAAAGAGAATAATAGAAACATGATTTTTTTTTGTCAATAGCCATATAAATTGATAAATTAATTTCACATAAGATTGTGTGTTTGAGTGCCACAAAAATGTTTAAATTTTATTTCTATCCCCATTTCTAAGCAAATTAAAGCTCAGTGTTTGAACGTTTTTCAAGGTCACACAGCTCCTACATGGCTCAGCTAGGATTTTTTTTCCTCTTCTACCACTCGTCCCAGGAATCAAGATTGATTTGAAAAAGAGACAAAAGTATTTTAAAGACAATGAAATGAAACCTTACATAAGCATACATCAAAATGTACTTGCCCAGAATTCTTTGAAAATATGCACAAAACTTTAAATGTTGTTTATTTATAATATTTTAATAGTATTTGTCATATATGCAGAGATACTTTGCACGCTACATTTTCATTATTTGTATTTTTCTCTAACTCAAGATCAAAGACATTTCAAACTTGGTGAATTAGTAAGCCTTCCTCCCTCCCTCCCTCCCTCCCTTCCTTCCTCCTTCACTCCCTCCTTCCTTTCCTTCTTTCTTGTGAATCTTTTGCCAGAATTTGAGATGAGAGTAGTTACCACTGAGTGGTAAGGTGTCCTGGATGAGAATTCTAATTATTACAAACCATTTCATTTTCTGACTACCATTCTCTACCAGTCAATTAAGGACAGGTTTTTTGTTCCCCTCCGGTTAAGATACCTCTTTGTTTTTGGTGAATCCATATCAGTACCCAGAGCTACTATACCTAGTAATTATTATGCATTAAATATTTCACACATGCTTTTATTCATGGATTTTTTTAACCCTCAAAATCACCCTATGAAGTAAAGTTGTTCTTATTCTCATTTCATTGATGAGGAAACTGTTTCATAGACGATAAGTAATGTATCCAAAACATTTGTTTCAACTTCACAGCAAACCACTAGTTTAAGTTGTAAACTTAAACTTCACCTTTAAAGGTTAGTGACTATTTTTTTACAACTTCGTTGAGGCATATTTTAGATATCATTTAACTAATTCATTTTAAGTGTGCAAATCCACAATTTTTAGTAAATTTAGCAAGTTGTTCAACTATCACTGTAGTTTGGGAACATTTGCATCACCCCGGTGAAGATCCCTTGTGCCTATTTACTGTTGACCTCTATCTCCCCAAATTTGCCCCCAGGCAACCACTAAATTTACTTTTTTCTCTGGACATTTTATATGCACGGAATTATACCATATGAAATCTCTTGTACTTTGCTTTTTAGTGATCATTTTTTATACTGCTCAAAAATGAATACATCTTTCAATACCATTACAATTATTAATACTGTGAAAATGTACTAACATCTACCTATATCCCCATGAACATGAATCGTTTCCCCCAAAAGCTTTCCTAATTGGCACTGATTCTTATTTTTCTCAAAAATATTTGATAAAATCCAGTGACTTTTCATGAGAGTGACAAATGATTATTGCACTGAAAACTGGTGTTTGCAACCTTCATTACCTATTAAATAATAGATTACCTACTAAATAGTAGGTGAATTAATTACTTTTAAAAATCTTGAAATGTGTGTAAACTAACAATATTAATTTTCCCAGTGAAACTATATTTACTGCAATTTCATTTTTGTCAGTGGTTTGGGCTCAGCTCTGATGACCTCCTGTTTTGGATATTTCTCAGTTGACACAAATGATCCAGGTGTCCGCTCTCAATTAAACTGGCAATCTAATTGAGGCATATATCACACCCATTGTTGTCATTACAACTGGCTCTCTTGGTAGACATTTCCTTCTTTATATTAATGGTGTTTCTTCATTATGCTTTGGAAACATTTTGTTTTTTCTACATTTCAGCATACACTTTAATTGCTGAGTGGTTTCAACTGTGTCACTCTTGTCAGAAAGCTTCAGAACCAGAAAACTTACCAATTTTGCCACAGTAAATTAAATGAATGGAAACAAAATACTTACTATTTCCTTGCAATTATTTATAGAGATCACTAGAAAACAAAAACTTCAAGTTTTAAAGGGTAATAATCTAATAAAATGATAAATATTAATACTATTTTATTTGAGAAGTGTAATAATATATATTGCAAAACAGCAAATGGTCCAAATTTTATGTTTTTTTCTTAAGATACCATTCCTGCATTCTTGGTAGCAAGTTTAATTCCTCAGTTGTAATTTTTGAGCAAATATTTAAATGATTCTATTATTAAATGAATATTAAACAGGTAATATGAAGAGATGAGCAGACATGGTTAATAACAGAGGAATAGTTCATTGAAGAGTCATCATACCTATGAAGGGTGGAGTTCGTAAAGATAATGGAGATGAAGGTGGAATTACAAAGCTTATTTTAGCCTTCAGTGGTCACTATTGAATTTTTGTCTTTGTCCCCTATGTTTTAATTTGAAGCCAATGATTTTGTGAGTGTCTCAACATTTGTGGAACAAAGAAAGAGTAAATGTGTTAACATCTCTATAGTGCTTATATGAGTGCAATAATCAACGAATTAATATTTGAAAGAGTTTAGAATATTTCCTTGAACATAGAAAGTATCATAAAGTGTTTGATAAATAGTATTGCTAAAACTTCCAAAACAAATCTTTCCTTTCAACTTAACTTTAACAACTATTTTTGCTTAAAAGTATTCTGTCATGCAGGACATTTAGTTGCGGCATGCAGAATCTTTACTTGTGGCATGTGGGCTCTTAGTTGCAACACGCAGGTTCCCTGACCAGGGGTCAAAGCTGGGGTTGCATGCCGCAAGGAAGGTACCGCGTGCCGCAACTAAGACCCAGTGCAGCCAAATAAATAAATAAATAAATATTAATTTTAAAAAGGATTCTGTCAAATCAGCTTTTAAAAAATTCATCCTGTGTTATATGGCAGAAAATAACTGAAATAATCTAAATGTACAAAATTGGGAAGTTACATTGTTTCTTGTTCCTATGTGTGCATGTCTAACTTACTAGTGATACTAAAATTAAATGTTTGTACAATAAAATCTGATTTAGCAGAAATATTTAAAACTGGTTTCACGTCCATAGAAATATGGACATAGTAAAGGGTTATTGCCATGGGGATTAAAAGAGACTATGAAACTGAAAAATCACAACAACCTTTCTTTGAATCTTCCATAAACCCATAACTATAACTGCAGGCTTTCTCTTTAATCATTACTTGTAATTAAAGTATTTTTCCCACTTATAAGGAAGTGAACTGAGAATATGTATTCAAGGTAATATATAGTAATATAGGGTTTGCATGAAAGGTTATTTATTTTTATGATTTATATCTTTTGGAAAAGCTCATATTTCAGAGTTTAACAGATAGGTAATATACAGGGATTCATATTCATTTCTTAACTCTATTCAACATCAAACCAGATCTGAGATACCCCGCTTACTTTTATGCATTGATTTTTCTTATATTAAATATAGTGAAAACTGTATAGAGGAAAAATAGCTGAATTACTACACACACACAAAAAATGTGTGAATGGAAAGGACAAATTTATAAGGGAAGTGTGCCAGAGGCTTTAATTTTTTTGTTGTTTCTTTTGTGTTGGGTGTGTTTTTAATCTCCTATAGCAGATAGCGTGATTCCTTATATATAGTTGACCAAGAACTAAAGCCTCAAGGAGAGGGAAGTTCTTATGATAACAACCACTTAGGTGTGGGCTTACCTTATCAGACTTCTTTATTTCACTAGGCTGAAGGAATTTATCCTAGATGTAGTCTGAATCTGGCATGTCACTGGATGTATGTTTGATTACAAACAAATGTGACTTTAGTCAGACATATATGGGCTCAGTAATTATGCTGTAATTGGGTTTTCATGTACATATTTTCAGTATACCTCTCTACTTTTTACAAAAGCAACATGGATGTTGATAAATTGGGAAAGGAGCAGCTTGAGGAAGGAACTCTCCACAGAATTGGGCAGTGAGGATGGTTCCTGTTAAGAAATCTTCCCTTCCAGCTACCCGACGAAAGATGTTAGAATCTTACATAAACATTCTTTACAAAACACATGGAAGTTATGTATGCTTCTGGCAATAAATCAATGAACAAGGAATTTAAATTGAGTGATTTTAAAAGTTGCAGCTTTGTACACAAAAATAAAGGACTATCCCTCTTATAGTTTATCTATGTTATTGTAAATGACATCTCCTGAGGAATCTGCTTCACTCTGATGAATTCTACTTTTCTGAGTTTAGCCACGAATGCCTAATCAGCTTTCCTTCCATTTCATGAGCTAGCCCAGGACCTTTCTGGTACATTTCTAACCCTCCCCCTCTAGTTTTGAATTCATTTTTACTAAGTCAGACTGAGTATGTTGTTGTCATTTGGAATCCAGGATCCTAAAGATATATTATAAAAACACATGTAAATCCATGGATTTATATTTATAATATTAGGAAATATATATGTAGCCAACATATACTATAGGAAAGTAAATTTTTATTTATGACTGGGATGGTCAGGAAAGCTTCACAAAAGAGACTGAAGCTCAACAAAAGTGTCCCAAAGTTTAAATCAATAGTCACTTTTCATATCACTTTAAATTTTTTTTCTCTCAACTGTTCACAAAAACATTATGGGTTTGAACGGTCAGGTATTTTTTCCACATCTTTTCATTGACAAAAACGAGGTTGAATGATGGAGTTCTTGGTAGAAGAAGAAAATATATTCTTAATATGTACTAAGACCTGCATGAACCCCTTTTGAGTCTTTCAGCAATCCTTTTAATTATAGACTGAGTTACCCCAATTTTTACCAGTAAGAAATCATAGTAGTAAAGTGACTTGCTAGGGTCACATGGAGAGCAGATGGTTTAATTCCAGTAAGACCCCTTGTTTATGATTCAATTCAGATTTCTTTCTTTCATATAGTTTCTTGAAGGAGAATTAGCAGAGAAGGAAAAAGAGGGAGAAGGCCTGAGGCAGGGCTGGTAGAGGAGAGGTAATAGCATTCAGAAGAATATAAGGCAGGTCTAGGTAAGAGTGTGGCTAGTTTGGGCAGAGATTTGTGCAGAAAAGTGGTTAGAGATATGCCAAAGTGTCAGACTGACATTAGATTATAGTGAGCCTGCAATAACTTTCTAGGTGTTCCCATTGTTCCAGCGTTTTCAAACTAAAGTGTGGGGATATGTCCCTAACATTATGCAAGATGATGTATTGTTTTCTTTCAAAATATTGGAAATAGTTTTGGCCAGTGGAAGCAATTCAAGAGTTCAAGATTGTGAGGAGAAGAGGACAAGAACAAAGTAGTAGATTGCATAGAGAAATTCTTCAGATTCATTCAAATACTTACCAAGTATTTATTGAAAGCTTGTTATATACTAGAATCTGGAACAATAAAATGAGCAAGACTTCCTCCCTATTTTCAAGGAATTTATATTTTTCAAGGAATGTACGTTTTCTGAGGAGTCTACATTCTAGACAGAGAAATACAGTAGTTACATAATGTGTTAAGTGTATATTTGTTTTACTTATGGAATTGAGATTTAGCTCATAGTAAAGATTACAAGCTCAAAGAATGACTTATTTTCCTAAAAGAGAGTATTTTTAGAGTATTCACCAAAATATTAGTGGATATTAAAGCATCAAAAACATATTTCATTGATTTGGGAGATTCAGGCTTAAGAGATCACATATGAGTAACAGAGGGACAAAGCCTTGAGAACTTGTTGTACAATCATTCCTTAGTATTCTTCAATAGGACAGAAAGTAGAAATTACCAGTTTGACTTTTTTCCCCATCTTCTACTTATCTACAAGAAGGTTAAATGAAAAATTAGCCTTCATTTGTCATTTTTAAATATTACTACTGGGAAGGGTCAAGAATTTAAGGGACATAGAACACTGAAAAAGCAATGTTTATTCTAACTAGAAGGTAGAAAAAAAGTGTTTTGCTATGGTATAAAATATATCATTTAAAATTGCAGAAAAGTTTGAGTTATAAATAGAAAAACTATTCATATTAAAGAAAATGTTTTTGATGAATCTATATTATTTAATGCATTTGAGCACTTATCTATAATTGAATTATTATTTTACATTAACAGCTTTTTACTGGATTCTGACCACTCAGTACGTTGGATTCAGCATTCTCAAAATAGAAATCCAAAGTTCTTTCTTGGAAACTGCATTATTTGATTTGCTAGTGCATCTTTCTCAAAAGGATCCATTAATTGCTCAGATCTCCCTTGATATTGAATTCACTACAGACACAACAAAATAAAACATTTCTTCCAAATTTAAGGTATCAATGTCTAGGTGAACTTGCCATAAAGAAATCTGGTAGTTTTAAATTTGAGGAAAGTAAAAATTCGCCCTACGACCATTCATCCATTAACTCACTAACTTAATAAACATTGCTATTGTGTTCACAGGTAGTGTCTTTGCCTGTCTTATTTTCTGCCTATCTAAAATTTGATGTACTAGAGATACCAGGCATAGCACCATCAAGCAGGAAGCAACAGGGCTGGATGTCAAAGAGCCTAGTGATGGGAATCAGGTAATACCCTGATGTCTCAGGCTCTTTATCTGTACAATCAGGAATTTTGAGTAGAATTTCCAAGATTCTTTGCATATTCATTTCAAGAGGACTTCCACAAAACTTTTTAAATATTTTAAGCCTTACAAAATTAGATTTGCAAATATGCTTTTAATTGATAAATGTTAATGTCAAGTGTCATAAATGTTTGATGTGCCTTTGTGACAGTATCTAAAGTTGTATTACTTTTAATCATTTTTATTAAGAATATTTGTTTAGTGGATTAGTTTACACTCACTAATTCTATTTATGTAGATAAATTAAAACATCGCCCATGTCTCTTGAAGCTTACTTTTTCCTCAAAGTATTAGTTTAGTAACACCTTTTGCTCTTGCTAAATTCCTTAAATGTACCTGGAACATTCTTTATCCCATTGTCATGTGGCATTTTCCTTCATTTCATTCACAACTCTGTTCAGTACTCCTCCTCCAATGCTCTCTATACTTTCATTTATTATTTTTTGGCAACACTTAATATTACTTATATTATACATTTATTTATTTTTTAACTGTATTCATATTTATAACTAATGAGAAATAAGCTTTATGAGGCTAGTGTCTTTGTTTACAGCAAGGCTGTATCTCTATTGCCCTGATTTGCTATGCTGTCTAATAAAGTAGATCCTAGCCATATGTGACAATTTAGTTTAAATTAATTAAAAGTAAATAAGATAAGAAAATTATTTCCTCAGTCACATGCCACATTTCAGCTACTCAATAGTCACCTGTGGCTAGTGGCTACTGTTGCCGACAGTGTAGACATAGAACATTCCCATCATCCCAGGAGGTTTCATGGTCAGCACTACAATGATTGATACATAAAGGATGCACAAATAACAATAAACGACCAAATCCAAAACCTTACATATAAGTGAATGTTTTCAATTAAGATCTATCATTTTTTCTTTTATTTTAGATGGAATTATTCCCATACAGTGAAAGATACTGTAAAAGTGAAAAGGTGAAGACACTTGTTCACTGGTAAAGTTAGATTTCCAGGACAACTCACTGCTTTTTCCCTCTTTTCAAATGTTATTGAAATTATTTCATTAAAAGAAAAGATAAGTTTCTTTAAAGATAAATACCTTACTGAAATTAACAGGGAATTATTTTATGTTAGGAAAATAAAATTAGCGTTACCATACATGATCACGTGAGGAATTATACCTCCCTTGACAATTGAAAAATACTTTTACTAAAATTGTTTATGATTTCTTAAGTAACAGCATTGTCAAAAAAATGTCCCACAAACTTTATTTTTAAAAAACCTACATTTGGGCTTCCCTGGTGGCGCAGTGGTTGAGAGTCCGCCTGCCGATGCAGGGGACGCGGGTTCGTGCCCCGGTCCGGGAGGATCCCGTGTGCAGTGAAGCGGCTGGGCCCGTGAGCCGTGGACGCTGGGCCTGCACGTCCGGAGCCTGTGCTCCGCAATGGGAGAGGTCACAACAGTGAGAGGCCCGCGTACCGCAAAAAAAAAAAAAAAAAAAAAAAAAAGATTACATTTGCTTCCCATTTTTAGGTTCAATAAAGATTTAGAAAAATGTTTAGAAGATAGGAATAAGAAGGCTTAGTATTTATGACAGAAAATATTGTCTTTTATAATAATACTAGTATAGCTTTGCTGACACAAAAAAGTGACTAAAGTCAGTAAATTATTATCAGTAAAATCAGAAGTCTCACAAAGTTGCATATAAATTGGTATGATAAAAATAAGGCACAGTTTTTTTCCACTGCTGCTTAAAATTAAACTTCATTAGTAAATCATAAGTATAAACTGCCTTGTTAGTTTTAATACCAAAATTCCTTATAAATTTTTACAATTAGATTTTACTCTTGAAATTGACTTGCTCAACTGAAGAACATGAGCTTTGAAATCGCTGTCTTATTGATATAGTTGCATTTTCCCTTAGCCTATATCAATAAAATGAAAATAGAAGTGATTTATGAATTTTATTACAATGTGCATATACATGTGATAACATTTATGATTATATGTATTCATAGATAAAGCTGTACAAAAACTATGATGCAATTCAGTAAGAGCATTCTTTGTTCAGTTATCCATCAGGGAAACAGAACTTTATAGACACACCATTTAAAGAAGTTAGAAGGCCTTCTGCTGGAAACGTAAACTATAACTAAGAAAACCCATTATCTAATCTACAGGTTGTAGCAGACCATACTGTGTAAATCAAACCCATCTGTGCACACTTTTGGTGCATGTTTCTATATTCTATCTTTCCTCTCTCCCCAGAGGTTCAACAAGACTTGAGGAAAGACAGTTATGATTGTTTTCAGTTACTGAAGAAAGCAGCTTTTATATTTACTGGGAGGATCAGAGAGGCATTTGGAAACCTGGAGAGCTTCCTTGTCTCCAGGGTTTAAGTCACTGGGGTGTGTTTGTTCTTTTGTTTGTCTTTCAGGGCTGCATGGAACAGCATGACCATCATGTTCAGCTTTGATGCCTGTGGGGATAGGTTAGATTTGAAACATAGTTCAGAGAAAGACAGATGCTTGCTGCATTTGTATTGAAAGGTTTAGAGGAAAAATGGTAAAAGCATTTGGGCCCACCTAAATTGAAGCAAACAAACAAACAAAAATTCTTATAAATTACTGGTCAAATTATCAGTGGTTCCTTCTCTTTTAATTGTAACATATATGATAGAAAATGGCCTTAATATTTCATTTGTTGCTTTACAGTACTGTTTTATTGTTTGTTTTGTTGTTGTTTTTGTTTGTTTGTTTGTTTGTTTGTGCAAGCTTTAACAGTTGGGACTTACGAAACCCAAGAATTTTCCTTGTCTGAAGCTTACTAGGGATCTAACGTGTACATTCATTTTGGAGTTGTAGCAAAACCCATATGGTAAAAAATAAGCATTAGTATACTAACTATTATTACACATTAGAGTTATTATCTAGTTGATCTTTTACCAAAAGAAAATAACTTTCCCTTTTCTCTCCCCTTCATTCATTCTAATCTTTTCCCCTTGAGATAGATCATTAAAACCTAACTAATTCTATTTAAGGTTTTGCTACTAAAAATGCAGTCCACCCATGAACCAGAAGCATCTATATTACCTGAGAACTTGTTAGAAATGCAGAATCCCCATACCTACTGAGCCAGAATCTGCATTTCAGCAAAATTTCCAGGTGATTTGAATGCATATTAAAGTTTGAGAGGCAATACTTTAATGTATGTATTATATTGCAGTAGACATTTCTTAATCCTATATAAATTTCTGAGTCCTGAAGTGAAATTATGCTTTTCTATTATATAAAACCATCAAGTCATGAATTTTTAACTTCAGTGTCACTCGTCATACTCAGAGGTGAGTAACCATAAATTATTTTAACATTATACTTATCCATCAGGATCCATATCATTAATTTAAGTATATGCTCTTAAGATCCAAGAGAGTGGAAAGTATAATTCCCTCCAACAGCAGATTGTTTCATATTTATTGGTACATTAATTATGTTTTTGTACTCCAGAAGAAGTTTTAGCTTTTGAAAAATTGTAAATGCTTATTAAAAATATTTCCAACTAGTTGAAAATTATCAATGGTAGCGTGTCTGCATGGCTAAGATAATTTTTTTTGTAGAAGATTTGAGATCTACGGTCTCAATGGTCACATCTTTGAAAACTCTTAAAAATAAGAGATTAAATACTTGAGCAAATAAGATATTTCAAATGGTTGATTTTGTTTTATTAACTTCAGGTTATATTAGTTTCATGTGTAAAAATTTATTGGCCTATGATGAAGTACATTGTTTTAATGTATACTTACTTTAGATTGTAATCACTTATATGTTACACATTTATATGCTAATATATTTTTACATAACTCTAATCCTGATTCATGGCATCATATCTGTCTCCTCACACCCAAGATATTGTCTTTTAACCTGTGTTCTTCCTCTTCACCTAGTTTGTACTTTAGCCACCTCATATAATTTAACAGAAATTCTTTCTTCTGTCATTTTTATGTAATTTTTAACATTTGAAATCATCTATCCATTCAATTATTTTTAATCTCAGAAAATAATTTGGAAAGTAATACCATTTCTACCTGTGTTATCAAAGACTTCATCATTAATTATGAGGCTTAATATATTTAATAAACATTTATTTTTCACTTAAACAATTTGCTTCTTTCTGGGCCACACATCTTCAGCTTTATATCAGAGATGCGTTGGATTCTTAGACTACAATACAATATTGCATAGGAATTTTCAGAATGTCACAAAACTCTTCTTAGAAATCTATTATATATATATATATTACACAAAGTAATACATAGTCCTATATATTAAGAAGCTCAATCATGTTAGTTACTAATTATAACACTAGCTCAATATTAATGTATTTTATTTAATTCTGTGCAAAAAATAGAGATTTAATTTTAATGTTTTACTTTATATTGTTCATCATTGGTGATGGGTTTTCACTATTCCCCACTAAACAAATGAAATAAAGGAGTACCCCACATTATTCAATGAGAGTAGAAATCTATAGTACAGAAATACTGTTAAAGAAAATATCATATAATTTATCCTTGGTGCTGGTGGTGGTATTTTTTTTCTTTCTCTCTCTGTGTGTGTGTGTGTGTGTGTGTGTGTGTGTGTTCTATAAGAACTCTTAACATGAGAGTTATTTTCTTATTGTACATTTTTAAGTGCCCAATACCTTGTGTTGTGTTCTTTTAACTTTTCAATGAACTGTAAACATTTATTTTAATCTCCAGTCTCTCTAATGGATCAAGAAATTAGTGTAACATGCACTCTCTGCCCTCAAGAACATTGCTAGGTATAAGAGATAGAGGAGCTGAGTAGACAAGTAATTATATAAGGTATATAGTATACAACAGTGCCCTGAAGAAAGTCTTGACTCTGTAGTACGCACATTCTGTGGAAGGAGCTATTGCAGTCAGTTGAGAAGTCCAAAAAGACATGCATTAGGATGAGGTTTGAAGGATGAACCACCTTTCAGCATGTCAGGAAAGGTCACTCTAGCTGAATGGAAAAATAGTAAAAAACTATACTATTTCTAGAATTCATGGTTTTATTTGCCAAGATAATAAAATTACTTTCCCCAATAACATGAGACATGAATTTTTCAGGGTAGAGTGGTCACTTACAATTTATCAACATCCCTCACCCTGCCCATGCCTTAGTTTTAAAATCCTGTAACTCCACAAATTCACAGAAATCTAAATGGCTATGAAATAAGATAATCACTTGGACAAAAGAGTGATTTGTTCAGAATTAGCACAGAATCCAGTGCATGAATGGGACCTTGACCCCTTTGTTCATTATAACCTTCATCTTCACAATTTTTGCTCTTAAAGAAGCTGGGTGACTCTCATTGCCAGTGTTGTCCCCTGTGTCATTTGATGGGATATTCAAACACCAGCCCGCCTGGAAGAAGCTTTATCATACATTTCCACTAATCAGGTGACTGTGAAATAGCAACTAAGGAAAGAGACACTGTTCTCTTTCTTCCTAAGGCATGAAACAGAAAATTTAGCTACATACACTGATTGCTAGATGTTTTAGAAAGAGGCAAATGTGGTATTAGAACACAAATTTTCTCATTAACACCATGCATTTAAGTAAGAAGAGAATTATCAATGCATCATAGAATGATTTGCAAATATACATGGAAAGATACTGAAATTCTACATATTAAATTCTAATTTTTAACCACTTAATGGTGTTATTTTTGTATATTTACTTATATTATTTTAAAATGTAATAATGATCTTTCATTATAAAATTTAAAAATTAGTCAAACTGCTAAAACCATTTATTTTATCTCAAACTTCAGTCATAATATCGTTTTTTTTGCTTTTGAAAAATATAAAGTATGGGAGGTTTTGTAAATAAAAACAACTGCCTTTATCCTCTGAGGCACCCCTTTTTAGCAACATCCCAAAGACCTAAGAGAGATGTAATAAAAATAGCAACTGAGATATCTGGGATGATGTTTGGACTCAGAAGAAAAGGAAGGAAGCACGTTGTGGATGCAGGAACTTGTAAAGGATCTAGTTCATAGCAAGCTTTTTCAAAAATATATTTACCTACATTGCCCCAAATTCCACCTCACATGCCAACTTTGTGTTTTTTCTTAATGGTTAGAAGTCCAGGACCCGAGTAAGTAATATTGAATTTCATTCCTGCCAATTGCTTCCTCTCTGATTTTGGGCAAAATTTTAGCCCTCTGATCCTTATTTTTTGAAATGTATTGTAATGAGGTTCAAATGTCCATAAAGAACTAAGCACAAAATACCCAGTAATTATTACTTTTGTTATCATTGATATTGGCTATAGTAGTAGTAACAGTAGTTGTAGTAATCATTCAAATCTGTAGATAAATTAATTGAATCCAATTAATTCCTCCCAATATCTAGCTAAGAAAGCTGCACTGAGGAAATAGAGACACTCTTTTGTTCATTTTCCTTTTTCAAGAGATTGAAAGGAGAGTAATTTTAGAATTTAGATCCTTCCTGCCATGGCACCTTCTAAACACTCCAAGGAAGTTAAGAACAGTAGTGGGGAGCTTAGGGACAGGGACAAGTAAAGTAAGAGATTCCCCCCCACCCCCAATAAATTTTATCTATCTCCTAACTTTTCCAGGAAGGACTAGTAAGCACTTTATTCAACTTCCTTCAACCTATGGTTCCTTAATCTGGGAGGTGAAAATTTACTCTCAGTGTTTGAGGGATGTTCATGAGCTCAAGAGTCTGCAAAGATCAGTTCATGTAAGGTCTAACCAGCAAAGATTTGGGTTGTATTCTGAAAGAGAAGAGGAGAGTCTGAAAGTTTTTCAGCAGAAGAATAGCTTGATATGACCTTTGATTAACACAATCCTTCCAGTTATTATGCAGGAACTGACTTTAGTGCATAAAGAGTGAAAACACAGATAGAGATAATGGTAGTTTGGACCAGGGTATATAGCCAAGGCGGCTGTAAGGAATGGTGAGATAAGGGATATTTCCTACATATATAGTACAGCTAACATGCCATGTTGACAAATTAGATGGGGGTGGGGAGGAAAGAGATGATTTGTATCTAATCTTTTGACTTCTCGGGTTTTGGTTTGAATGAAAGGGGAAATGGGAAATCCTGGGGCTGGAGTAGATTTAGGAGAGAAACTAAGAGTCCTGTTTTAGGTAAGAGAAGTTTAAGATGCCTAATTGACATCTAAATAGAAATATCAGGGAAGTGGTTTATGAGTCATGAGAGGGAGCAAGGCTATATCCGGTGACATATAAATGGGATCCATCTTTATACAGTTCAATGCCCTGAAACTAGATATAAATCTAGGTAGCCTGTGAGAGAAGAGATACATGGACAGTGCTCTGAGACAAGTCCACATTCAGTGGCAGGAGGAGGGAAGCCACCAAAGCACATAGAGAAGTGGTCAATAAGGTGAGAGGCAAATTGGGGACAGTGGTGCCCTAGAAATCAAGTGAAAAAAGTGTTTCTGGGAGAGGGAGTGATTTCCCAGTAAAATTGTGTTGACGGTACATGAGGGCATTAAAAGACAGAGAATTGACCATTGGAAGAGATTGTGTGTGGCCTTGAGAATAATGGTTCTAAAATCCAACTTACAGTTTTTTCATGTCCTGCAGTTTCAGTCACTTCTATGTCTCTTTGGTGACTTTAAAAGAAACAGCCTGAGTACAGTGTCTCTCCATCTTTCCAAGATTAACCTATATTACTCTGCTTTTATACCTACTTATAGAGCCAGTACCCACTGTTATTCTCACTATTTTGAGATATTTTTTATGGAATGTTCACTTTATTCTGCCTTCATTACACCATTACCCACAAAGATTCAAATGCCATCCCATCTTAACAAGCTAAAAAAATTATTTTAAACTCCAGTGCTTTGCAGTTGTCTTTAAATTCATTTCACAAACATATTTTTCAAAGGATCCATATCCTTTTTCCATCAGGTCCTCTTTCTTTCTCTCCCAAACCTCTTGCAATATGACTTTCCCCTATGACTCTACTGAAATTGTTCTGCTAATGGCACAAAGGATTTCATAAACATTGAAACTGGTATCTTTTTATGATTATTCTCTCTGTGCAGCTATTTTAAATAGAAAGTTGAAAAAAATTATTTACACTATTTGCAAGTTTGATTTACCATGACTTCAATTTCAATAATAAATTCCCAGGAACTCCTCTTTTGACTTAAGCTTTTCATAGACCCTACTTTGAAAGCCACTGATCTAGAAAACAAGGATTATGTTAATGTCTTTTATGGAGGACACCTAAGGTAAAGGCCAAGCTGATTGACTCTGGGTACCTACACATCTCCCACTGTTAAATTTCCCATTAATTTGAAAATGATTTTCAATAATTAAAATCACAGTTATATTAGCCTCTTGACACAAATTTAAAATGAAGAGCTTTAACTTTATAAACGATAATGCTCACTGCAGTTGATGGTGCTAAAAGGTAACAATACAACTCTGTAAACACATTTGGAGTTGCTACCGTGAACATAAGCCAGCTTCATAATCTGCTTATCAGTGAGAAATGTTCAGGGAGTGTGAAATTCAACAAGACAAGCCAAAGAAAATTAATTCAGACTTGCCTCAGAAATGCCAATTGACCTAATCTTCCCCATCTATTAATTCTGAAGGTAGAAGGAGCAATAGATAGAAAAGCCTAGGGGGTAATCATAATGACACAGGACTTAGGAACAGCTCACAGAGCCGGCTCTGCTCCCAAAGACGAACCAGGGAATTTTGAATAGTTATTTTAAATGTGAATAGGCCATGTAGAGTCTCACAGGTCAAAAACAAAATCCAAAAATCAATAATAAAAAGTCAATTAGGAAACTTGAAAACATAAATAATGTGATGAGTCGATTTAATACAAGTGACTCTTGGAGTTGGAGGCATCCTGTAAAAACAGAGGAGTCATGTCTTTCAGTGAGCCATACCAGAACCCAACAATAAGCTTCACTAGCAAATTTGGAGATAATAAAAGCTTTGAATCCTAATACTTATAAAATGGTGTAACCATAAAGCCTTTTCCTGAAAACTATTGCCAGTTACATAGCATACAGATTGTGGTTGTGAGTCAAGGTTTGTATGCATCAAGCCCCACTGCCTGTCCATTCTTTTATTTTCTGTTAGAAATAGTAAAGCAGAAAGCATCTGTAATTAAAAGATGAAACCAATCTTCTAGGAAATATTACATATTGTTAAAAAGCATTTCAATATATCATACTTAAATCAGACATTCATCTAAACTTCCAAGCAATCAAATTTTGTAGAAAGAATGCCTAAGAAATAAAACCAACTGGTAGTTTGGAGATCTAAAAGAAGTCCTAGTCTAGGCGATTAACTGAACATAAATACATGCAATAATGGATGTACTTTAGTTTGGCGTTATCTTGGGTGCCTGACATGAAGACCATGGATTTCTTAGCAAATCATAGTTTAAGTCTATATTGCAATCAATATTTGCTTTTCAGTTATATTTCTCTTTTCCCTTCCCCTTAACTTTGACTTGAAATAGGTTTTAAAAAGATGATAGAAACAGATTCCCAAGAGAAGTAATGAGGGAACAGCCAAGAAACTGGGCAGAAATGTTGTAGCATAGCTTAATTTTTTAACATTTTTTTCCCCAAATAACTCTTGTTTAAAGAAGATCTATGGAGTATTTACTTCATAAATGATGACCTCAAAATGGCTTCTGGTGTTTTTAGCTTTAATTCTAATAGAGTATGACAGGCGTAAAAACTAGATTTAATACCACTAATTATTATAAATTAAATACACAGCAGTTAACACTAGAAATCTGTTTTTGCTTAACCTGGTTTCTTAGGATATAGTCCCTGTAGTCTTGCTTTGACCTATAATCTAGTTACTTTTACAACCTACTTCATAGTCATTTAGCTGTTGCGTGCTGAACAGGCTTTGATTGATGGCATGTGAATAGATTGCTATGGATCAAGCACAATCACTGGCTTAAGCCTCAATGATCCCATTACAAGGACTAGTTATACAGATGTTTAAATAAAGAAAATAAAATTTCTACATGGACTTTAAAAAAAATTTAGTTGAAGTATAGTTGATTTACAGTGTTGTGTTTAATTTCTGCTATACAGTAAAGTGACTCAGTTAGACATATATATATACATTTTTATGTTTTTCCATTATGGTTTATCACAGGATATTGAACATAGTTCCTTATGCTATATAGTAGGACTTTGTAGTTTATCCATCCCATATATAATAGTTTATATCTGCTAATCCTAAACTCCCATTTGGATTGGAAGCTTGGGATTACCTGGATTTTGTGACTGACCGTTCTGAAAGTGAGTACTAGCTTTGACAGTTACTATGGCTGTTAGACAATAAATTCTAGGTGCTCTTTCAACCTCAGTTTTCTCTTCTGTAAAATAGAGTTATTACCACCTAACTCATAGTAGTTAGGAAAAGCAAACTCTGTACAGTATCTGAGACACAGTAGCATATTGATTTATGTCTTCCTGACACAAAGGTTTATTGTGCCATTACTATGAGCAACAACTGTGTGTAAATGGGTATATGGACATAAATGCACAAATTATATTTAAAGTCTCTCTCTTAGTGGACATCACAGGAGAACTAGGAAGAGAATTAAGCAAGGCTTTGCATTGTACTATTTCTGTTAAGTATAGAGTACTAAGGGATTTTGTAACAGGTATCTATTTATTGCTCTATTGGAGCTCAGGAAAGTCTTTCTCCCTCATAGAGTTGTTTTGAGGAATTTAAATGAACGTATTTGTGTAAATCTTTGCTCAGTGTCTGGCACAAAATAAGCGTACAACAAATGTCACCAACATTTTTAAGATGAAATTTAAAAGATGTAAATCCAGTAGAATTCAACTAGAAAGGAAGGAGGGATATGATCCAGGAAAATGGAACAGAATGTGCAAAGCCCTGGGTTGAATGAGAGTGGCACTGAAGAGGAGCTAAAAAAAAAATTGGATATAGTAACAAGTTCAGTGTAAAGGCGATAGAGTTTTAAGGCTCAAATTATGAAAAAGCCAATTATCAACTAAGTTAGAAAATGCAGGCATTATTCTAAATTGCAATGAGAACTCAGCAAAAATTTTTAATGTGAAGAGTTGACATAATCAAATGTAGAAAAAACAACGATAAAGAACAGTTACTGAATGTCAGAATGACAGATATCGTACACTAAGTACTTGACATGCCCTATCTCATTTAATCCTTCCAACATAAGACATTAATTGCTCTCATTTTACAGCTGAAGAAATTGAGACATAAAAAATAAGTAGTTTGCCCAAGATCATACAACTACACTGGTGAAAATGGAATTCTGAACTATTTTAGTCTGACCTTTAACTTCTATGAAACATTTTTCCCATCTTAGTGATCTTAGCAAGATCTTTTTCAGTGTATAGAGAGGTAAGATAGGAGCCGGCAGCAGTAAGAATTGAAGAAATAATATCACATGGACTAAGATAGTGGCAGCGAGATAAAGATAAAAGAATAGGTTTGAGAGATATTTGAAGTCACTGGCATTTGGTACCTGATTGTATATTGTTTTTGAATGAGAAAGATGATTCCAAGATGACCCCCAGACCTGGCTTGGGCAATTGGATGGGTATTGCTTCCCTTTATTGAGCTAGGGAACATATAAAAAAGGACTGATTTGGGGAGTGAAGGTTAGACATCATGGCTCCATTTTGGACATGTTGAGGTTGAGACATACCCAAATTGAGAGGTCCAGTATAGTAAAGTATGTCTTCCTGTCTGAAAGCAGATGTTTGAATGGTCATTGAAGTCTTGCCCTGCAAGAGGTTGTGAGGGAGAAGAGGACAAAAGAGGGAAACACCAACATAGTAGAATAAGCAACAATATTTAAGGGTTATACAGAGAAGCAAGATTTTAGAGTTGTGTATGTAAAGATGGACGGAAGAGGGAACAGTACCTCTGAGCTAGCTGAGAGTCTGTCTCCCAGCCTTCAGTCCTCAGTATGTCCACCCAATAAAACATAATTCTCAAAAAAAGATGGACAGAATAATGGAGAGGGAGTGAAATGGACAGAATTCAACAAAAGGAAAGAGGGTCAGGGTGTCAAATTTTGCCAAGATACTAAGTAAGGTAGTGGCTGGGAAATCAGCTGGATTTGGTGAAAGGAATCCTGTAAGAGAAATTTCAGCAGTGTTGGAATCCTGATGGCAGTTGGGTGATTAAGTAGCAAGTGGTAACTAAGAAATAGAGTGTGAATGGAGATAATTTCTAGAAGATCAATTCTGAAAGGGAGGAAAAGATACAGAAGCTTGGAGGGGCGACAGGTGGCAAAGGATTTTATGTAATGACAGAAAGTACTAATTATTTAATAACGCAATAAATGATATATACTCTCAATTTAAATTGAAAAAAGCAAATGCAATTTTTGAAAGTAGTAGATCAATATCTGAAACTTTGTATGATTTATGAGTATCCATAGCAATAATAAAGCCACTTAGATGAATGCTTACTATGAGCTGAAAACAATATTCCTTATTAATAACAGAGGCTTTAATTCTTACAACAACCTATGACAAAAGTGTGACTGTTGCTCTCATTTTTAGAGATGAAGAAAATATGACTATGAGAGATTACACAGTACCTAAGGTAACTCAATAATTGCATTGTCTTTCCTCTCTGACAGAAAATCAGTGTAGCATATTTTTCTTTATTTTTTTTGTAATAAGATCACAGGAATAATATCTTATGAAGGTATATGGAAGTATCCTCACACGCACTTTAAAAAAGTTAATACCTATGTTAGTGCAGAAAAAGAGAAGTTCCACAGAAGAACCACAAGTGTGATGAAATAGACAAGGCTAGATAAAGGTGGGAAATAATCTAGTCTTACTTAATGTTGTGCTGTAGATATTCAGTTTTGTTTGTCTAAAAATATTAGTACTGCAGGAATAAGTGAAGCTAGATAACACTATCCATTGAAGCATCTCTAAATATGTTTTTCAGTCCTAATAGAGACTCTTTTTATTTTTGCCTTTTGTTTTTATTTCTGGAAACCATTCAAAAGTTGCTTTAATAACAATTCTTCACCAGAATGATTTTATTCAAAAACTTCAACATTGAACTGAAAGTACCTTTTAGTTGAAGAGGAAATAAATGAAGAGAGTGGGGCAAGATGCATGTGCAGAGATTCAGGCAGATCATCTGGTTAAGCATGGGAGATTGAACCTGAAAAGATTTATGGGACCCTGAGCAATTTGCTTTATGCTGGTAATAACTGCAACACTGCTTATTCCCTACTTCCCTTATTAACTTTCTCTGCATCACCGCTCTTTTTGAGTTCATCTGTCTTAATGAAATATCCATCTTCTGTCATTCTTTCCTGCTTTACATTTTCAGACCTTATAGAGGATTGGAACTAGTTTTCTCAGCTGGACCCACTCACTAGCCAGAGGCCAACTTTGCTTCCAAGTCAGACTCCATGCAATTTCCCCCATTAGGCATTTGTTTCATCGTCTACATGAGAGCAATAAAACTTATCAGCTAGCTCAATCAAACACAACAGCTGGAAACATCTTCTTGCTGTGAATGAACAGACCAGTTAAAAAAATAGTTTCCCTGGATTTTCTTGTTGAAACAGTCTGGATCTGTTGTTTGAACATTAGACATGGTTTCTCTGTCTGCATATTTGTATGTACATTTCTAAAATCTAGTGCTGACATTTTATAGAAGTAAGTGCTGTCATACTTTACGAGTTAAGGAATGGGATTGGAAGTATCAGTTATGAGTTTTAGGTGAGTTTTGGGAGTTATAGAAATAAGTACATACTTTATTCTATCAATTATCAGTTTGGACAAATAACCTCTCTCTAGCAACAATTAAGTTTCCATTCTCTTTCTTATAATGAGAGAAAAGGTATTTATGAGATATTTTTCCTTCATCTAGGATACTCCCTGAAACTTGAATGGGAAGATCTTGATATGGGTGGCATCCTGAGCAAGTGTGAAGTGAGGGGTTAGGTGGAAATAGACACAGAAATAGGAAGCTAGTATCACCCCAAACAACTATCATTATATGTACATATATATAAATACATACAGGATGCTTATTGGGATACACACACACACACACACATACACACACACACACATACATATGTCCTACTTCTTTTTTGCCATTTTATAGCCCCTGTTGGTTTCGGGCCCTGCATATGGTGTTCTCATGGATAGTTAGGGTGGTTTGTATATGAGAGTTCAGATAGCTTACCACATCAGCATGATTTATTTATAATGAATCTTGGCTTGTCATAGGTAGAAACCAACCAAGACCCCTTTATTTTTGGGGTTGTGAAAATTACTTGTCTACAATAGTAATAATTATTTTTAGTCATTAAAAAAGCTTGTTTCTCTAAAGAATATCATAAATGTCTCAGGCATAAGCACCACATTGTTCAAGCTTAAAAGATCATTAAAGACATATTGAATCAAATAACAAAGGATGTTTGCTCCTTCCCATATCTAGATATATCATGCAAAAGTGTCCAAAAGCAAATTTCCCTGCAACCTTTCAATCTGTGGAAATGCCTCTTTATCAAAGAGCATTTACCTTTGTTTAGATCTGTCATTGAATAAGTATTTTTCTGACATAAAAGATAATTAACTTGTTTTCAAATTTACAGTGATTCATTAAACATAAATTTGACATTAACACAGAATAAATGAATAAAAGACCATTTTAACAAGGAAATAAGAAATCTGGGATGGACACATCAGCCTTATATTTAATGCTATAGGATTTGACCCACACAAGCCCATCCCACATTTCCCCACTCACCTGAAAAATGTAGCTCTAGTTATTTGGTTCAATTAAAAATAAATTTATTATCAAGAGTGCTTAAAATCAGCAATGTTTAAAATCCATAATAAAAACAGCACAACGTTCATAGCCAGGCTTTCTATAGATAGGATCATTATAATAGACAGTAAATTCTCTCCCTCCCTATACATTCTCCCTATGCATGTATGTATGCATATACGTACGTATCCATGTATCCATCTGTGTATTATCTGGCTATCTGCTATGAGTAGTATATTTCAAAATTAATATTTTATACACAAGTACACAAGGACAAGTTGCATGTATATTTGGAGTGTGTGTGTGTGTGTGTGTGTGTGTGTGTCTGTAAGAGAGAGTTAATTTTCCCACAGATAAATATTCTTGTTAATTTAATCAATGTTTTGTCATGGGGACATATGGTCTATGAGATACTATAGATGCTTTTAATTTTTCTTCCATTAAAAATTAAAATAATAATATGAATATATTAATTATAAAATTTAAGGACTGTTAATTTTTTATCCCTTTTAATGAAGTTTTATTGACAAGAAAAACCTGTCATTTAATTTGTTGGAAAGAGTTAGCTTCTGCTTTTGTTCAAAATGTTTTTTAAAGCACAAATAATTCATGCATGCTACTCTACAGATCAACTTCTTGGAGGAAGTTTATGGTTTGATAAGAGGGTGGTGGGGTTCTGTTTTATTTTTGTCTTATAGCTAGAGGCATAAAACAGCATTTTCTGCCTATAAAGAGTACTCAGAATTCAAAATTCAAAACATACCCAGGCACACACTTCCTGCTGCCTTGCTAACCTATTTTCCAGGGTCATTTTCTTTCAAGTGCAGTTAAAATTTTTCTCTGTCGAACTGAAGTATGTACCAGAGGCTCTTGGGATTTGAGTTCACCATTCCAGACTTTTATCTAGAGCAGGTAGCCTAAGTGAATTTTCCATCTTGTGAAACTCCTGCAGCGAGGCCTCAGAGGAGAAAATGGAGCTAAGTACTGACAGATGTACCATGAGTCCCTAGATTGTGAATCAGGGTTGCAGGTGGAAAAAATATATATAATTTGCTGATCTTAAAAGACATATCTTTCAAGGGGCTAAGCTAGTCACCCCTACATTTTCTGCTTTAATACTTTTCACAGCAAGGTGGATTCAATACCTATACTTCCCAGGTGATACATTTCCCCACCTGGCACTCCTGCTTCCGGTTATTTTTCTATAATAAGTTACAAATTCTATTCATTCAAGATCACTGTGGGAAAAAGTCTTAATATGGATTTTCAATCCTCTCTTCTCATGCTCCAATTTTCTGGTCTGTCTGTAGAAAGTAATCACAATAGTCTAAATTTTTCTCATGCTGATTTACTCTTAAACAAAGATTTTTAAAAGTTATTTTTAGTTTCCTGAGCTGTAAGGAACAGAGTTTCAGAGAGCTGAGTGACTCTTGCCTTTTTAGATTTTAGCTGCTTGTGGCTACAAAGGTATGAGTTTCTGCCTGAGATCTGAATATGGTCCATAGATTTATTTAATTTGGTCCTACAGTGTTTTAAGTCTTAATTAGCTGCCAGTATTTAAGAATTAAGAAATGTTAGCTTCTCTTGAATGTTTGGGTGAACCAGCAACACCATCCTCATTCTTGAATGGCCTCAAAAACCATCAAGAATTGAGCCACACCTACCACTGTAGTATAGGCTCCCTTAAATTCGAATGGTCCCCAACACTCTATTATTCCCATCACTTGAGGCCAAGTCTTCATTGCCATTGTTCATCTTTCTTCCCATGTAGCTTCACTTATTTACTTTAACTGTCTGTTCATTGAAGTCATTTGAATTTTCTGCTCATTCTGTAGGAAAGGCATAGATATTCCAAATTTTGTACCATTTCTTATGAATGAGTGTGTGCTGCCTGGAGATGTATTATGAATAATGCTGGGGCCCCGTCTGCCTTCAGCAGGAAAGGATGCCTTCAAGAATCACACTATCTGCCAGGGGAGGCCGTGAGGGCAATCATGCTAGACATAGTTGATACACACGTGTGATGAAGGACAGCAAGGTTGTCTGAAACAGTCCCATTACAACAATTGGAAGAGAAGCTGATGCTTACTGAACATTTTTTTTCAGACAGATTAACACACAATTCATAGATCTTGGCTCCAGAATAATCCTGTTAGCCTCAATCTATAGATAAGAAGCTGAGGTTCCAGGTCTCATCTGATGTGATAAAACCTAGTAAGTGCAGGTCTTAAGTTTTGAATGTGCATCTCTATTATATTGTGGTCCTGTAGTGTTTTGAAAACTTTCACATTTTTTAGAGAAGTCAATGAAATACAGAATCCTGTAGCAGAGAATTAGATGCTAAGATTAAAGCCTTTTAGGAAAATCAATTCCACTGCTCCATTTATTGAGGGCTTACAATGTGTCCATCATGCTGCTAGGTACTTTATAAAGATTATCTCATTTACTTCTACAATTTCCTGGTTTGTAGGAAGGTAGTATAATCATCACTTTATAGAAGAGGAAACTCAGGTTCTGTTGCCTCAGGCAATATACCCAAGATCACAAAACTAATAAGACATTGAGGCAGGATTTAAATCCCGAGAAATATTTTCTTCAATGCCTAGTTTCTATGCACTACACCCATTAAAAGTCTTGGTTGAAATGTATAATGAAATAGGGATATAACCATATTACGAAAGATAAATCACTGCCATCACAGTTTCAACTAGGTCTGCTTCCTGAGATTTTGGATGAGATCAAAGGTAGCTCAATGTTTTGGCTCAAGCCTCCCAATTTCACTTCTGACACAATAGGAAGAAGTATATCAACTTGAAACAATATTGAATGAATGAAGTTAAGTGTTTCAATGAATGGTGAGTCTTCTGTTATCAGTGGGAATAGAACCCCCAGACCCATCCCAAAGTGGAAAAGTCACCTGTTACCTTCATTTTAAAATGAGAACCCGATTTGTAGCTATTTATGTTTGCTTTTACCTAATTTATATACTTTATCTTCTTTTTTGTCTTTTAAATATTGTTTGGGTTGTAGTGCATATAATTAATAAGAAAAATCAGTCCCTTTAGAAAAATTTACATGGAAAAGTTAAAATAAAAGTGACAAAAATCCCTCAGTGGGCTTCCCTGGTGGCGCAGCGGTTGCGCGTCCGCCTGCCGATGCAGGGGAACCGGGTTCGCGCCCCGGTCTGGGAGGATCCCACATGCCGCGGAGCGGCTGGGCCCGTGACCCATGGCCGCTGAGCCTGCGCGTCCGGAGCCTGTCCTCCGCAACGGGAGAGGCCACAGCAGAGGGAGGCCCGCATACCACACACACACAAAAAAAATCCCTCAGTGATAATATGGAGCCAGCTCATGGTAAATGGGCTTTGGTATGCTGTATTTAACATAGGAGAGAGAAGTTGCTTGGGCCAGGAGTTGTCAAATTTTGTGACATCACCCTTTGATAGCTCCAGGCATATAGTGATCGTATTTCTCTCTGAGTCATGATTACATGTGAATTTTAAATGATCTCTAAGGTTCTCATTTTTTACTTGTAGTAAGTATATTCCAATATGCATTCCCATTATTATTTTATTATAATATTCTAATGTTATATTGCAAAAATTTGCTTCTTAAGGTAGGACCTCTAATAGAATTTCCTTTGCTCTCTCCAGTCAAACAGTATTTCTCACTTTACACTTCTTGTCATTCTTTCCAGTCACTCTCCATATCTAGTATAGAAATAATCCTTTTACCATAGAGTTTACCCAATTTTAAAGTAATTATTAGCAAATATTTTTTGAAACTTTATGTGAAATGCAGTCTTACATTAGGTAAATAATCATAATCTCTATTCTCAAGCGAATAGTTACTGCTTGTCTACTGCAGTGTTATGTTACCATAACACTTAACAGTGTGCATAGGAATACGTAACCATGTAAGTTCTAAACTTTCTTAATGAAACATTGCATTCAAATACTAAAAGTAATTTTGCAAAATAATATAAATAAAAGTAACCTGATGTTTGTACAATATTTTAGCCTCACTGCTTCTGAATAACATAAATCAGTTCTTTTCCTCAAATAATGTATCATCTAGAATGAGACCAGCCTCATAGCAGATACCCATAATACGATAAACTATATAAAAGAGGAACAGGATTTAAACAGGATGCTCTACAAGCATATAGGGGTACCCCTAATGTATTCCTGAGATTTGGGGAGCTGGGTGTGTTGCCAGCATTGTAATTTGACATAGTCAGTGAAATATCGGAGAGAAAGAAGCAGAAAGCCCTGTGATATTTTCAGCAATGAGCTAATTGGACAAAAAAATGCGGAACAGGAAAATGAGGGCTAAACTGATTAATTCACTGTCTCAATATCTTTTAAGTGGTTAGTAGAAGAAGCTTTTATTATTTTAATAGTAAAAAGTGTCATTTAAAAATATCTTGTTAGAAAATACATAGATACTTTGTTGGATTTTTTTTCAGTAACACAGGTTTGCTAAAATTCTATGTGAGATAACATTGACGTGACAGTTTCAATAGCGACAGAATAAGTTTAAAGTATTGTTTAGCTTACAAAATAATCTTTTTAGTTCATTGTAGAGCTTTTTCATGACAGTAATTTGAAAATGAAGTGCTATAATATTTCAGAATCTGCTATAAGATTTTATTTAAAAGATGCCAAAGGAAATGTAAACAGCAATAATTTTATGAGTTAAACCTATGCCAGAGCTTTCCTTAAAAATTTAAATAAATAAAACAGGACTTTTCTATAGTAGAGCATTAAAACACATCAATGGCTTAGTTTTTAATTATCTTAATGAAGTGTTAAATTAAGTACGAATACTACCATGAGCATTGCAAAATATATGTAAATAATTTGAACTGATGATTTTAGAAAGTTATAGCTTTAATTTCTTAAAATGTGAATTTTCAATTATTGCAAGCTTTTGCCTCATATTTGCATTCTTGGTTTTCATGTCAAATTCAGTCATCTGTTTGACAAATATAGCTGTGGTCTCCATTCATAAACAACCATTAATTTTCTACAATGACACTGTTGACTGCCAGTTTCACCAGTGTGAATAGAATAATGTTTCTACACCTGAAGAGTTTTCAATGTCTTGTGAATGTGTGAGGAGTAGGGAAGAGTATATAAAACATATATTAATACCTATTCAACAAACTTTTATTAAAAATCTACTAGAATTGTTGCTCATTCTTAGGAATACTACAGTGATCCAGACTTACTCATGAAAGGGGCTCTAAAAGTCATTTTAGGAGATGTAGAGATTCAGAGCCGAGCTCACTCAAGTCAGAGGTAACAAAAATTTAAAGATTGAAAAAGCATTTTAAATGAACCTTGAACAATGGTTGACAATTGGTAGTCTTGTGTGTGTGTGTGTGTGTGTGTGTGTGTGTGTGTGTTTCTTCTGTATTATTAATACCCCTTTTGAGAGTCACTGAAGACCTTTTTAGTATTCTTGGTATAGATCTATTTCTCTCCCATATTTCCTTTTCTTCCCTGTTTATTTCCCCATGGTTATGAACATTCTGTATCAGACTTTAGAATCAATGTTCTTGAACTATAGCAACATAAGATGGTGATATGATGCCAAGGCTTAGCAGTGAGATTATATATTGAAATCATTTTCAAATCAGATATCTTACATCATAAGAAGGCTGAAAGAATAAAGGTTTTGTCACAACTTGTCATAAATGTGAATACAGATTGCCACCTGCTTTGGATAATAAGTGATTTTCCAGAGAAGTTGTCTACGACATGGTTGCCTTTATCAGCATGTTTTCTTCTCTCCTGGCATTGCATTTGTCATTTTTAATATAAGCTTTTGTTATCTATTGCTGTAAAGCAAACAATTTGTTTCTGCTTGAAATAGTAGGGATGTGACCTCAAGCTCCAAAAGACAGCTCTGTCTCCTTTCTTTTTTCCATGAGTCTATTAGAAGGAGCTTGGTTTCTATTTCATGCAAATCTAAATTTTCTCTATATATTAATTGTAATACTTCTGCTAATTAATTGGGGTATGAATATAACTCCAGACAGCAGATCTGTTCTAAGCTTGGTTATAGCACAGTAACTATACTTCGTGGCATAATCATGAAGAAAAGGAAAAAAAATCCTCATATTTAGATAAAATGGGGCTTAGAACTTCCAAATATTTAAAAGGTTGTTGAAAGCAAATTGGAAATGGATAGATGCTGAAGCTGGGCCTCATTCTGTTAGTTAAAGCAAGTGACTGAAAATGTTGATTTTCCTGCCACAGAGAATGTCAACACTTATAAAGAAAAATATGCTGACTTAAAGCAAATGAGTTAGAAGTCTACAACAAAAGCTTTTCTACGGTTAAGTGAAAGCTTAATGAAGAGTGGCTTTTCTCTGTATAAAACAGTAAATTTGACTTTATGTACTAGAGAATTATACGATACATTCCTTACCAAAGTCAGGTACTGTCTTTATTGTTTTTTATATTAACATCTTAAATCCTTACAATCACACTATGAAGTAAATAGAGTTCTTGTCTTCCTCATTGTATTCCCCTTTGTAATCCTCTTGTATTCCCCTTTGGGGAATACAGCCCCAAAGGGTTTAAGTAATTCACTGAGAGTGATGCAATGATTAAGTGGTAGAAGCAGATTAAAACCTATATAGTCTGGCCCCAGACTCTCTCTGTTCTTAACCATTTTATTATGTTGTCCAATGACACACATGGCCCCTTTTAAAGTCAAATAATGTAACCTAAACATTTTACACTTAGACTGGACAAAGGATTTAAAAAGTCATAATGAATTTATAACTTTAAGATGGAATAAGGAAACGTTTTGTTCCAAGGCAAGAAACCAGAATTAATTAATTAAATCACAAAGACAGTGTTAAAAACCCTTACGTTTCAGTGATCATTTTTCTAAATTTATGTGATTACTAGTGTCATGCAAATACATTTTCCATGGTTAGTTTACCAAAGAAAATTTCAGGTAATAGAAATAGTTGTAAAGTTGTGGTCTCTTAGGCAGAAATGCAGTCAGAAATAAACTCGAACTTTGACCATTCATTGTAGGCCATTTTGTTCCAATATTATACATTTTTATCCTGATAGAGAAAAGTAACTTTATTTCTCTTATTACCACTATAATAATATAGCATAGAATATAAAACAAAACAATCAAAATGACACAAACTCAAAATTCTTAAAAATTCCTATTGATCATGCTCTATATGAGTCTAATCAAATAAGTAGACACTTTCACTTGACAGAAAATATCAATTATGTTGTGTTACCAAACTAAAATAATGTACTAAGGAAATAATTTATGTAAACTCATTACATTCATAATTTAGGTACATACTCAAATGTCCATGTTTTGTATGATATGAAACTGGGTTTTCAAAGAAGTTAAGTGACTTGTTCAAAGTTGTACAGTGTAGCGAAACTAGACTTCCAATTGAGAGGGATACCATGAATCAGTTCATTCAGTTATTTTTTTGGATGCCTGCTCTGAGCAAGAATCTTTGGGATCCAAAAGTATTAGAGATTGGGGATACAGCAGTAAGCTAAACCAAGATTCTGCTCTCAGGGCTCTTATACATATCTAATAGAAGAGAAAAAAAACATTATATATCAGGTATTCACAGAGGTATCAAAAGTGAATAAAGAGGGCTTCCCTGGTGGCACAGTGGTTGAGAGTCCGCCTGCCGATGCAGGGGATACGGGTTCGTGCCCCGGTCCGGGAAGATCTCACATGCCGTGGAGCGGCTGGGCCTGTGAGCCATGGCCACTGAGCCTGCGCGTCCGGAGCCTGTGCTCCGCAAAGGGAGAGGCCACACCAGTGAGAGGCCCGCGAACCGAAAAAAAAAAAAAAAAAAAAAAGTGAATAAAGAAGTATAAGAGGCCAGGGAGTTATGGCGTATGTGCAAATTTTTGTATATGGAGTGGTGATGGGAAAGCCAGAAGAAGCAATTGCAAATTTCCTGGTCTTAACAATTTAGGCCAACTGACCCCACACTAAAGAGTTTCCAACTCAAGAATAAACAGATTCAGAAATCATAATTAATCATATTAGTTTAAATGTGGTTAAATCATTACTTTTAATAAACATATTGTCTGCAAAATGGGTAGAGTTATGTAGCTTCTAATTAACAAAGCATAATAATAGGCTAAGTAGCAATAATAAATCAACAAATCATCATTCAAATATGATTTATTACACAGACAAAAAGATGGAAATGCCAATACATCTTGAAAAACTATTCAAGTTCCCTAGGAAATAAAATTATATTAAAAAGATAATAACTAATGCCTATCCACCTGTCAAAAATAAAGTATCCAAAATCACCTTGGATTCCAAAAGATATTCTCATGAAGACATTCTCAGGAAGAGTTGGTAGCAGTATAAATTGGATAAACTTTTTTTTCCTGAAAGGGATAGATAGATAGATAGATAGATAGATAGATAGATAGATAGATAGAATAAAAATGTTTTCTTTGTCCTGGATTCAATCTCATTCTGCCATTTAATCCAAAGGCAGTCTTGACAATTCATAAAGTGGAGCAATATCAGAGTTACTGAGAACATAAAAGAGATAATTAATATAAGATTTTTAACACAGAACATAATGCAGTAAGCATACATAAATTATTAGTTATTACTATTGTAAGATATATGATGGTATATACTACAGCCATAAAATTCAACTTTAGAATTCAATGGCATGCTGAAATTTTTATTAATGTATGAGTAAATGAAAATTGCAGGTTACAAAACAATATCTATAATATGACTTCATTTTGTAAGAGTAATCATGTATATTTTATGATGTATAACCATATTTTGGTTCAACTTACTATTTAACTAGCACAAACTGTATTCATTATCATACCTCACTAATGAAAATAATTAAGTGAGAGAGATAAATAATATTAAGAGAATTAACAAAGTTTACTTCCAAGTGATAGGATTATATGAGATTTCTTATTTTTTAATTCATTTTTTCCCCTTCACACATTATTTTTCACCTCACGTTATCGTGTACCTACACTTTGCTAAGGTTCTGTATGAGATGCTGCATTTCTGTGATCAACAAGATTATCAAGGTCTCTGCCTCATGGGGCTTTCACTGGGGTGTAGAGTCAGCAGGTAAATGAATTTATTTGTAAGGTAATTTCTAGGGCTACCACTATAGGAACACAAAACAGAATAATGAGATAGAAGGTGACTGGGCAGGGGGAGCAAGGCAAAATTCCTACCTATAAAGCATGGCCAGAGAAGATCTGAGGAGTTAAAGAGGAAATTGAGGCCAGGACAACCAGAGGAATACACTTAAACAGCAATCTGGTCAAAAGCCTGAGGGAAAGAAGAGGCTTGGCCCTTGGAACAATGGGAAAGGAGCCCTAGCGGGGTGGGGTGTCTAGAAGGCTAGCGGGGCTTTGACAGCCGGAGTCCAGTGCTAGCTCTTCTTAATACTTTTTGTATTTTTCTGTGGTAGACATATTATGTATTTTCAAATATTTTAATTGAAATATAGATCTGTTTTTCAAAATATAGATCTGTGTTTAATAGAAATAACAAGCATAAAAAATGTCTGTGGACAAAGTGAGAACAGCAGAAAATGAACTTGGAGATACATTATAATTGCATTATGTGCAAATGCACATGCATTTGGGCAATGCCTAGAAGATATTGAAGCATATAATTATGTTTGAGTGGATTAATAACTTTTTAAAAACTAATTCCTTTAAACTTTCAGCTAATTAATTTTTACAGTAAGGTAAGGGAAAATCACATCATTTATTCCCTTCACAAACTTCAGGAACCTCTTTTATCTGTTACTTTAAAATTCCTGGAGGTTGTTATTATGCTTCTCTTTATTGTAATGGCCTGGTTTCAGATCACTAGTAAACAAATCTGGTCATGTTTATTGATAGTTTTCCTGACTATGTGTAAGTCACTGATTATTACTTAAAGAATTATACATTTTGGCCACCTCAATATAAAATTATAAGCAATGATATTATATATCCTCGAAAAATACTATATTATGCAGTGTTTAAATTCAGTTATTTGACATAGCAAGTTTTGGGATTAAAAATAAACTCTTTTTGATCTGCTTTAGCATATTAATAACTAAAACCAGAACTTATAATTACTGCCTGCATATCTTCCTACAAAATAAAATGAAATGTTACAACGATTAGAAGTTAGGGAGTTTAATGTTTTTGATGTGACCTTGTTATAGAAAACCTTCACTGGAATTTTAGATGGTTGCAATATAATGACAGAGAAGCAAAGTTAAGATGGAAAATTTAGAGCACACATCAAGGGTAATTTTAATAACTGTGTTTGTTTGACAAATGAGATTAAAGTGCCTAATCTATCTTTTGAAAGTACTATTCAAGATCCTATACTATATGTCTATTAAATATGGGCTTTAGATATTTTTAATGCATATTATACTTGAGAGTAGCTTGATTCCTCTTTGCTGAGGACTAATTCATGAACAACTGCTTTATGGCAGATAATTAAAATATCGTGCTTATAGACACCAGTATTGTACCCTTAAAAATCTGTTAAGGGGGTAGGTATCATGTTTGTCTCAGAATACAGTTTTTTAAAAGAATACAAATAGATTTTTATAATACCATGATATTAAAGTAATAAAATGGGTTGATTCCAAAAAGAAATTATGAACAATTCCTGTAATTTAATTGAAAGCTATGGTCTTGACCTCCACATCTTATTTATCATGGCTGAGAAAGATCTGCATGTGCTTCTTTATGTTTGATTCCTTTTGATTCTCATTCATGCAGATGGAGTTGCTACAGTAACCTAATTTTTGAAAGCCCAGAGTTGTTTACTTCTCTGATTTTACATGCTGAACTTAAAAGTGTTACTATTTATGTATGGTAGCTAATTAATTGTCCTGGCTATTCTGCATCATTATCTGAATGTGGGAGAGCTGGAGAGCCATAAAGTTCATACATGATTTTGCCCATATTTTCTTGTTAACTTCTAAATTTCACTGCAAAATGTAATGACAAACTTAAGAAAGATTTTCTCTTTTAGTGGCCTTAAACCAAGGTGCTGATTTCTCAGTATGGAATAGTGCATATTCGACAGTTCTTTTTTTTCTGAATACATTATTCCTTAAACAGTAATGTCTAGGGGATTCTCCATCAGTTTTCCTTTGTCTTTGATGTGAAGAAAGGTGCTAAAGACTCTGAAGCATCATACCTTCTCTACTCATTCAGGAGTTTTGGAAGAGGGCATTGAAGTATGGCCAATTTTATTTTCCTATGGAAAATCCTGCAGACCAGGAACTAGGTCAAAAACCGCTGACCTTCTTCTCAGAGCAATCTCTTCTGGCGATCAGATAGGAAAGGCTTTTGATGGACATTCTGTGAGTTTGGAGTCCAGCAAATGGAAGTCAACACTGCTTGAGGTATTTGGTATGTGAACGTTAATAAAAATATTTCACAGCAAAATTCCCAAGAGAATATATCTAGTCCTCTTTAATCATCTGAAGTTTTAAAACTACTAAAGTTCTGGAGAGAAGCTTTCAGAGAATCAGGTGCTTTGAAAGTTGACACGTTTTTGAAATGTTTGCATTTTAGGAGAAATTTGAACTACAATTTGAGACAGAGACTAGCATTATCTTTCTATTTTATCAATGTTATAATCCACAAATGTTAGTTTTGTGCAAATGTACATTATTTAGGGTATCTATTTAGGCCAAAAAGTATTAATAAATGGAAGGAATAAAGCCAAGGAAAATTTAGTCTGAATATGAAAAATTAATAATGCTAAAAATAATTGGCTGTATAATTGCTTCCCAGAAGGTGTGGCAAAATCTCCACTCCTAGGGTCACTTAAGGCTGGCCTGACCAAAATGCTTACACTGTGGGCTAGGCCAGCTAATAAGTTTTGCCTCTCCCCAATTCGCAAACACTATTCATTGCCTATAGCATATCACAGTTATAAATTTAGTAAGTACAGAGAAGGCAAAACCCTTCATAATCCTTGGAGGAATTGTGTGGTTGCTATTATTACAACATCTTCTCTGGTTATGAAACTAATGGGAAGAGGCACAAATTGCAGACATTTGCAAGGGGAAACAGTTTCATTTTCTATTATTCTTCCTTATTAACTACTGATTCCCTCTCCCTTCTCACATTAACCATCATTTGACAGTCCCTAGAAATTAAAGTGTTTATGAGGTCCTAGTCTTCTAGGTACTGTGAGTGGTACTTTCTAGAGTCAACAGTTCCCCACCTTAAATAATAGCTCTGCCTGTGGGTGGGTGACCTGCCTAAAGTGACTTACTCCACTTGGAGTTCAGTGTCTCTCTTTTGAACTTACCCTCAGATAAGCTGCAAGAGCCTTGGGCTCTGTGGATAAATTAGGAAGGAAGAAAGAGATTTAGCTGTTCGGAGGAGGCTGGAGTCAGCGGGCGCTAAGCCAGGTGTTCTATCACTGAAGAGCTTTAAACTTGGAAACAGCAGCACAGCAGACCTCCTGAATAATTCATCACTGCCCTCTACTCTTTCGAGGCCATACTCTTATTTATGAACATAGATTATACTGTTATTGATTGCAATCCTCACGGAGGCATTTCATTAACTGGGAGGTTTGTCTGTTTGCATATGCTTTGTTTCTCTGAGAGTTACCTTGTATTTGAACATAAATTTACAGCTGAAGTAAAATTATGGAAAATTGCCTAACAATTGTGGCTCATTCTGAAAATCAGGAAGGGGATTGGGAATGGTTTCCACCAGACACCCAGACAGTTAAATCATTTTATCCCATTAATTGTACTGCGATCTGAAAGAGTGATGAAAAACACCCAAGAAGAGTATTCGTCCCAAGAATCTCTTTATTTATGTCATTTACTACTGTTGTTCCATTTAGATTACCTGAAATTTCAAATAAATTTTTCCATGGTACTTGTATTTCAGAGATGCTTAAAATATGAAAGTGACTAGGAAAATTGCTTGACTTCTCCACATACTATCTCCTAACCACATTAATTCAAAGGATATAAAATTCAGTTGTACTCAGTGCTGCATGAATATTCAGATGGAATCTAGATTCTGACTCAGTAGGACAAATTGTTCATTGTGCCTATGAACAGAAGTATCCTTTCTTAAAGAGGGATGCTTGAATGATGCTCATGGCTCATGATACCTTAGTAACTGGCTAATTTATATCTGATAAAACACAATGGTGTAGAGAGTATTACAGACTGACTGTTTACTTGAATCACGGTATTTAAAACATAAACCCTAAGATAAGAACAGCATTAGATGACGTAAGATTGAATTTTTAGGGCTTCCCTGGTGGCGCAGTGGTTGAGAGTCCGCCTGCCAATGCAGGGGACACGGGTTCGTGCCCCGGTCCGGGAAGATCCCACATGCCGCGGAGCGGCTGGGCCCGTGAGCCACGGCCGCTGAGCCTGCG
>NC_041226.1:42039193-42046647 GCF_002837175.3 Physeter macrocephalus | reverse complement strand
CTCTGCAACGGGAGAGGCCACAACAGTGAGAGGCCCGCGTACCGCAAAAAAAAAAAAAAAAAGATTGAATTTTTAATCAAACAGAAATATGAATGCTCTTTCTCTATCACAGAAAAGAAGACACATGAAACTTTTGGAGTATTTGTTTTTGTTGCATTTTGTTGCTGTTATGGATGATTTGGTTGTTTGAAATCTACAAGGCTGAAGAGAAATGAGTCACAAAAACTCAAAGGAGTCAGGATTTCCCAGATGGCAGTGATGATCATCTGAAGAAGCTCTTCAGAATATCTCTGAGCTGGAGTACTTTGACAATGGAGGAAACAGGAAAGAAGTTCGTATTAGAAATTGATTCGTTTACAGAGTTACAAAGAAGCCCTTAAAGTTCTAGCACCTGTGCTAAAAACAATTTTTAAAAAAAGGAAAAATAAGCAGGCAAAGGCTCCTTTCTTACAAAAAGAATATATTTTGGTTGCATAGTTTAGCTATTTCTTTATTACAGTATTGGTTTTCTTTGCGCTAAATGCTACATTATTTTCAATGTCAGGTTTACCTATTTATTTATTTTTGATGAATGGACTTGTTTCTAATAGTCAACTACTGAATGAGCTCTCTAAGAAGATATGTTGCCATTTATTAGGTAAAAAATTATTCACCACCTGCCCCTTCAGTCATTTCCCCAGTTATCTTAATGGTTTAAAATGAAAATGTTTCAATAAATTGAAAATCTAAAGTAATATTTTATTTAAAAAATTTTTTACTCTCATTTTCCTGGGCCCAGTCTGGTTTCTCTGGCATCCATTATTTCCTCCTTGAGTTCCAAGAACTCACCCTATTGCTTCATTTGATTTCAGGATGTGTTGTAAAGGACCAAGTATGTCCGTAGTGGGCCAGATGTGACATTCTGCACCAGCTTCAAGGCAAGTCATGCCATTCCTGTATTAAAACACTTCAGTGGTAAACACTTTCCTTTAGAATAAATTCTAAACTCCTTGCCATGATTTATACATCTCTACATATGGTGCCCCACTCTTATCCTTTGCCCAAGGCTGTCCCGGTTTAGCCAAAAGTCCCATGTCTCAGGCAACCAGGGCAGCTGATCACTCTACATAGCAACCTTCTTTTCTTACATCCTCCCATTCAAATCACTTCTGTCATTCTGGAAATTTCCAGGTGTATGATCTTGAAGAAATCATCTTATTTTGCTGATCTTCAATTTCTTCATTTTTAGGATAGAAATGATAATAGCATATCTATTCATGGTCCTTTTACAGAAGAAAGACAGTGTCACTGGGTCTATCTTATTGCCCAGGAATAGAGTGAAACCATTTCTCTTGTGGAGTTTGATGCTATTTTGTACAACCGGGAGATTATTATTTCCTCTCGCCGATAGGAAATAAGCTGAACTAGTGTAATTTCAACATGACAGCTTCTGTATCTTTTGCCTAAGTCATCTATTTAGTGTTCCATTGATTATATAGATATGGTAAAAACACCATAGAAGACAAGCCCCACTTACAAAATATCATAAAGGGTAAAGCTGTAACAAAAACTATTTATTTTTTATCTGTGCATTGGAGTCTTTCATGCTTTGGGATAAAAGGCACTGAAGAAGAAAGTCGACTTTTCTAATTCCTGCTGTCAGCTTGTGAGCTACATAAACATTCAAGCCAAGGATATATGGAAATAAATAGACATTTTGTTCTCTTAGTTTTTACTGTATGAAACAAAATGAAGCGGATATATTTACTCTCTTTGGACCTAAAATAAGCACTAACACCTATGCCCTTGTAACTTTGCTCTCAGGAACATTAAAAGATCTAGTGATACGAATTAAGTCAATTATAAGAATGTGTATATGATTTACTATAGAAAGACTTTGTAAATATTGTTATTTTGGAAAAAACAAAAACTAAGATTCTGACATTCAGTTACCTTTGTAAGAAGTTTACTTTTAAAATTGGTCCATTTCATTTGGCATCTAAACTCACTACAGAACCTTTATGATTTTATGCTTTTAATTAATGTCAACCCCCAGGTTGCAGTGACAGTTGTCTGATTTCCCTACCAGAGCCCAGACTGAGAGAATTATGCTGGCAATAAAGAAGTGATGATACCCATTAAGGTCTCAAATTCAAGTTTCAAAAATCTCTGTCTGCTTATGCAAGAGTTTTAAGGTTGTGTTCTACTAAAGGGCCTTCTGATGACCGGAGAAATATCTTTAATAAATATAAAAGCTAAAAATTGACCACATTCATAATACTCTCACTATTTTATTATCCCACTTGGCATGTTTTATTTCCTATTCAGTTCCTGTTCGATAAAAGAAATTATTTGGAGCTCTAGGCACTTACCTCTGCATGATTTTGCATGGGTTTGAGAGTCAGTAGAGTCTACCCATAGTGCAGGCTAGAGCTATAGTAATAGAGGTGCATCTCAGAGACTTTTAGAAAACTGAACATTTTGTAAGCTGCTGGGGAAAATAGAAATAATTATTCTTAAACTCGCCATTGATATAATTTACATCAATCCATTCAAATCATATTATTTGAATACTTAGTGCATGTATGTCTTAAAGGCATGAATATTTCAAAAATTAATAAAAGAAAACCAGCTGTCAAGAAATTTGTAGCTTAATAGAGGATATTTTTGAATTACATAAATCCCAAGAGTGGAAAGTGGCCAGGTGAGATATATGTAAAGTTTTGGGGCAAGGATGAATATCAAGATCAGAGATAAGATGGAGTGAAGACATATTAAGACTCAGAAAGGAGTGTGTTTCTTCATTCATTCAACCAGTTAACATTTATTTAATATATGTCAGGCATTGATGTAGGCACCAAGGATATGGGAGATAACACAAAAGGTAAGCAATTTATTTTATAAAGCAAAAAAGGAAATAAACAAAGAAAAAGTAGCATCAGGTAACGTCATATACTCTGAAGAAATGTGTTAGAGAGTGATAGGCAAGGGAGATTTATTACATAGGCTAGTCTCCTTAAAGATGCGATATTTGAGCTGAGGCTTGAAGGGTGAAATTGACGAGCCATATGAAAATCAGGGAGATGAATGTTCCAGGCAAGAAGGAGGCCTCAAAGGCTCTGAAGTAGGCTTAGGTTTGCGGGCTATGTTAGTATTTGAGTGGGTTTTAAGGTATGGATAGAATTTAGACACCTAAGTAAAAGCCAGATGAGATTGCTATTGCTTTTTTATTCCCACAAAACAGCTTCCTTTTGTTGGTTATTTCAGAGTGAGTCCAATGTCTTACTCCTCTCTGTACAGTTCTTAGTGTTCTGGAGATTTCCTTTAGGGTATCTAGCTTCTGTCAACAGTGAGTAATTCCTCAACAAATATAGAGGGAGAAAGGAGACTGCCCTGGGACTTAAAGAGATGACTTAAAAATAAAATCACCTAATGGAACACATAATGCACCTAGCATATGCTCCATTGTTATAAAAAATACAAGAATTTTTTTTTCATACATTTGGAAATTCCTGCTTAAAATTATGATCCAATTTCAACATAAATAAATTTTGTTTTCTACATTTCTTTCCCATTTGGAAATCTTCCCATGCTTATGTAATGCTCTAGCTTCTGATGCAGTAATATCAAGTAATCACTAAACCAAAGCCTGATAACAGATTTTAAAATATTAGAAAAGCCTGAAGCATTGAACTATCTCTGAAAAACCTGAATGATTTAGAAATGATACTGAAATTACTTGAGCCTGCTGACCTATTGCATTCAGTTCCAGACAGAGTTTTAGTTTGCTTCTGAAAAATAACTGATATGAGTTTTAAAAAACAAGTTAGTGAGAAATTGTGAAATATCTGATAAGCTGGGATGGGATGCCAAAATACAAAATTGAAAGTCATATGTACAGAAAGTATAACCCCTTTGACAAAAGACATCCGTTAAGTGAATGCAATGAAAATTAGGTACAAAGAAATCATTATAGGATAGAGAACATTTCTTAATACAGCATAAGTTACCAAAACAAGATAGTAGCTCTTGTATATTCTAAACTAGCAGATTATTTCATACATTTACTTTTTATGTCTTATAATGAGGAGTTTGTTTAATCTTATTCTCTTCTTCTTTACATTTCTTTTAATTCAATGCACCAATTCTTTTTAAATTAGTTCTATAAACCAGTATATGCCTTGAGTAAGATGCCAAAGTACATGTGTGTATTCATTGTGTGTCCTTGTAATTCTAAGGTCACAGCAAGGCCAAATGACACTGGCATTGCTTTTGTCATTCATACAAAATGATTTCCTCTGGCGATTCAGTTATTTCAGGGTGAACTAAATTTTTCATCAGTGCCTATTATACTGTAAATATATTTTTCAGCAAATGGTAAATCTCCAGTAACTGCAAATAAAAGCATCATAGAAAAAGAAACTGGGTAAGCAAAGCAAGTAGATATTTAAGGATTTTTTTCCCCAAAAAACTGACTTAATTGTATGACTTTATCAACACATATGGAAAGCCCTAAATGTGTAAGGCATTTCAAAGTATACGAGGATAAAACGGACACAGCTTTTATAGGTGGAAAGCTCACAAATTTACAAACAGAAAATATGTTTAAACGAGTTGTTAAGTGTGTTGTGAGAAATGCCATAAAATATTTAAAAAATACATTGTGGAAGGGACAACTGATTCTGTTAGAGAAGAAAGCTGAGAAGGGGAGCTTGGACTGGGGTGCAGGGCCATGCAGGTACCCGAAGATAAGCAGAGTAAGGGGAGAGGGCAGGGTGGCCCTGATGCCAGAAATGAAAAAGAGCCCTCAGGGCAGTTCCAGGGTCCAGTGATTAGGGCTAGTTGGGGATGTATCTGGAATGCAGTTGAAGTCAGTTGTTGGCTGATCTCATCCACTTGCAAAGAAAGAGAAATAATTATGTATGCATTTAGAAAGAAGACATCACTTTCTTGAGACTCCTGCCTCTGTCCTCTAATTAGCAACTCAGATTTATTTTTCCTAGGTATTTGGAATGTGCAGCTTTCTCATCTTCCCCTTGCTCATTTCTTAAGTATCATTTTGAAAGAGGTTCCCCCAAATAAAGTGAGTTTTAAAGTAGCATTAATGCTGATTCCTTCTTCACATTGACTGATGGAAGGCTTTGTTACTTTTATCCCTTAGTGTGAAAAAAAAGCCTCTGTTCTTGTTTTAAGAATGTGGAGACAAGACAACATGCCTTTGAACAGAGCTGATATTCCTTTCTTTCCAAAAGGGCATCAATCTCTGTGAGGCAGCAGACATTTTGTTGAGATGATTCGGTCTGTCCTGTCTAAGGGGATTTAATTTAATCAGAGACAGAAATATCCTGCTATCTACCCAAAGAGATGCTGATTTGAACTGATTCGCTGTTGTTGCAAAATTGAAGAAATGGTTAGAGATTTGGTTTCGAAAAACATATATTGTTCATAAATCTTTCTTCATCATGAGGTAAAATCAGAAGTCTAGCAATGCTATGTTTTTTACTCTGAAAAGTAGAGAGGCCTTAGGCACAAGTGGATGTCTGGAAACAGTAGATTTCATAAATTTGAACTAAATTGTGTCAGGCATGGAGGGCTGCCAAAGTCTAATTCATTAGTTCACTGCTTGGCAGAGTTCCACTTCCTATCACCAGGAAAACATACAAGTTTCTTTTGGGGATATGGAATGTTCTCACTTCCAAAAGGCAGCTTGTGCTTTTATTTAACGTAAGACAAGTAATTCTTAAAACAAATATAGCACAAAAAGGTCTTTAGTTATAAGAAGATGAAATTTGGGGAAATTTGTTAAATATTACAATTTCATATAATTGGGGATGAGTGTTTTTAGGAAATGAAAGAGTATCTTTAAGAATCTTTTCATCTTGCAACAAAATAACTTTCTTTTTAGGCACAATTATGATACAGGAACTCTGAGTGCATCCGGGCCATGGTGCCCTGAAAATGGTACCAGAATTGAGTGGAGATGTTGCCTGCAGCTCTACTGTGGTTGTTACCTCCTGAGGCCTTTATAAGACCTTAAAAGCATAAAATCCCTGAGCTTAATGATATTTTTCTCCTTCTGACTATTATTTGCCTCGGTTTTGATCGATTGATCAAAAATGATGAAATTTTTTTATTCCTATAAGTATTGAGCAAAAAGCTCTCCCAGCTTCTAGAAAGGAAGTATTCCTCATTGTTATTTGCTGTATGAAATGAGGTCCTTGGATCACATGAGGTCTTCCAGTTCTAAGAGTATAGGATTTTAGAATGTAGTGCTTCCCTTTAGATTTCCTACCCAAGCTGGAATCATGCCCATATTTTTCAAGCAAATCATCAAAGCAGTTGCAGCTGCTGGTTTACCAGTAGAACCTGACCCTGCTCCCTGGGCATTACTCAGACACATACACCCACACCCAGCAACCCATAAAAATAAATGGCAAGGGCGGGTAGGAAATAAGGTCTTGTTCCTTCACTAGATTAAATATTAACATCCCTAAAGAAGAAGAAAATGCTATTTTTTTTGGTTACCTGCTATATGTAAAGTATTATATTCAGCTGCAATTGGGGACTATAAAAGTGAAAAAAAAATTTTGCCTTACTTACCAGAAGTCTGTCTCTAGTAGCAGAAAAACACCACAACAATAAACGGCCCTATTTCAAGATAGTACAGAGATAAAACCCATAAATGAGATAAAGACAAGGAGCTCTAGATGGGCAATACTTCTTTTCTAGAAGCTGGGAAAGCTTTTTGCTTTCGGCATTTGTGGAAGGAATAGTTTTGAATAGAGTGGCCAATGACATCCTCAAAAAAGGATGACCCTTTCAGTGTACTCTGGAAAAGATGAGGACCTTTCTGGATTAAATAGGTAAGGGCACAGCACAAGACGGTGTAAGGCAGAAGTCATACATGGTGAATGTTGAATTCAGTTTTCCGTAAATTCATTTCTATTTATTCAGTGGGGAGTGGGGATCAATTGAAGGTCTTGGGAAGGGGAGAGTGACAGTGAAAATTGGTGAGATAAGATTAATCTGATTATAGCAAATAAATTGGATTAAAAGGGATTCGTTTCTAACTCTGCTTGCAAATAGTTGTGCAGTGGAAAGATACAGTCTTCCCAGAGTTCTATTAGGTGAGTGAACGGCATGTGGTTACAGAGAGCAAGTACAGTACAGTCACACCTCATTTCATTGCACTGCACTTTACTGTGCTTGGCAGGTACTGAATTTTTCACAAGTTGAAGGTTTGTGGTAACCCTGCATAGAGCAAGTCTATAGGTACCATTTTTTCCAACAGCATTGGTTCACCTCATGTCTCTGTGTCACATTTTGATAATTCTCATAATATTTCAAACTTTTTCATTATTGTTATGTTTGTTATGTGATCTTTTTTTTTTTTTTTTTTTTTTTTTTGTGGTATGCGGGCCTCCCTCTGCTGTGGCCTCTCCCGTTGCGGAGCACAGGCTCCGGATGCGCAGGCT
>NC_041226.1:42036999-42038979 GCF_002837175.3 Physeter macrocephalus | reverse complement strand
CCTCTCCCGTTGCGGAGCACAGGCTCCGGACGCGCAGGCTCAGCGGCCATGGCTCACGGGCCCAGCCGCTCCGCGGCATGTGGGATCCCCCCAGACCGGGGCGCGAACCCGGTTCCCCTGCATCGGCAGGCGGACGCGCAACCACTGCGCCACCAGGGAAGCCCCAACGATTAGTGATCTTTGATGTTATTACTGTAATTGTTTTTGGGTGCCATAAACTGTGCATATGTAAGACACAATATTGAAATTAGGCCAATTAATAATCCTACAGTGGCCTCTAAATTTTCAAGTGAAAGGAAGAGTCACACGTTTCTCATTTTGAATCAAAAGCTAGAAATGATTAAGCTTAGCGAGGAAGGCATGTCTAGAGCCAAGACAGGCTGACAGCTAGGTCTCTTAGGCCAAACAGTTAGCCATGCTGTGAATGCAAAGGAAAAAGTCTTGAAGGAAATTGAAAGTGCTACTTCAGTAAACTATGAACGGTAAGAAAGTGAAACAACTTTATTACCGATACGGAGAAAGTTTTAGTGGTCCGGATAGAAGATTAAACCAGCCACAGTATTCCCTTAAGCCAAAATCCAATCCAGAGCAAGGTCCTAACTCTTTTCAATTCTATGAAGGCTGAGAGAGGCGAGGAAGCTGCAGAAGAAAAGTTTGAAACTAGCAGAGGTTGGTTCATGAGTTTGAAGGAAAGAAGCCGTCTCTACAACATAAAAGAGCGAGATGAAGCAGCAAATGCTGATGTAGAAGCTGCAGCAAGTTATCCAGGAGACCCAGCTAAGATAATTCATAAAGGTAGCTACACTAAATAATAGATTTTCAATGTATTGTTGAGATGACAACAAAGGATTTGGAATATTACATAAACTTAGTTAAGAAAGCAAAGCAAGGTTTGAGAGGATTTACTCCAATTTTGAAAGAAGCTCTCATGTAGGTAAAATGCTATCTAACAGCATCGCATACTGTAGAGAAATCTTTCGGGAATAGAAGAGTCAATCGACGTGGCTAACATCACTGTTGTCTTATTCTAAGAAATTGCCACGGCCACCCCAGCCTTCAGCAACCATCACCCTGATCAGTCAGCAACCATCGATATCTAGGCAAAAGCCTCTACCAAAAAAAGATTACGACTCGCTAAAGGCTCAGATGATGATTAGCATTTTTTAGCATAAAGTATTTTTAAATTGAAGTACGTACATTTCTTAGACATAATGCTATCGCACACTTAATAGACTACAGTATGGTGTAAACATAACTTTTATATGCACTATGAAACCAAAAAAATTAGTGTGACTCGCTTTATTGCACTATTTCCTTTATTGCGGCAGTCTGTAACTAAACCTGCAACACCTCCGAGGTTTACCTATACAAGTTACTCTATTTTCTAGTGTTTGATTGTTGTTGTAAACCAAAAACAAGTCTGTATTACAGTTGACACATAAACAAACACCGGGGTTAGGAGTGCAGACCCCCCCGGCATTTGAAAATCTGTGTATAACTTTGCAGTTGGCCCTCTGTACCTGCAGTTCTGCATCTGGGGATTCAACCCACCGTGGATCATGTAGTAGTGTAGTACATATTTATTGAAAAAAATCCACATATAAGTGGACCCTTGAACTTCAAACCCATATTATTCAAGGGTCAACTGTAATTGTAAATGGTTCTCTATTTTCAAACTACTGTTCTCATCCCTCAGTATAATTACGGGCACTTATTTTTGGTGTATTGCACTGAAGAATAACATGACTTAAATTATACTTATTGATTTAGCAAAACCAAGGGGATGGTTAGGGGAGCAACATGGGGCCATTGAAAAGAATATGAAACCAATGATTATATTTCCTTTTTTTTTTTTTTTTTTTTGTGGTATGCGGGCCTCCCTCTGCCGTGGCCTCTCCCGTTGCGGAGCACAGGCTCCGGACGCGCAGGCTCAGCGGCCATGGCTCACGGGCCCAGCCGCTCCGCGGCATGTGGGATCCT
>NC_041226.1:42027910-42036753 GCF_002837175.3 Physeter macrocephalus | reverse complement strand
TCCCCTGCATCGGCAGGCGGACGCGCAACCACTGCGCCACCAGGGAAGCCCCTAATGATTATATTTCTGATTAACATTTGTTCAAAGTATCTTAGTTATGCATACTTTATCCTTGCTAATGCAGTCAAAACAGACTTAAAAAATGTAACACTCTCTATTAGTTATTATTTTTTTCTGACTTGCTATAGAAAGCTATGCCTTAGATTTTTTGTTGTGATTAAAACTGAAATTATGTTTACCATAAATGTGGACTGAAAATATTCCAGCCTATATATTACCCTTGTAAAACTTTGATTTACAGAATTTTGAATTCAGAAGTGACTGTCAGATACCTCTGTCACTAAGAAGCTCTGTAACCTTGAGTCTTAATTTCCTCATCTGTAAAATGGGGATAAAAATACTATCTAGGGTGTTTGTAAAGATTAAATATGCCAATTTGTGTGAAAGTGTTCAACTAAAAACAAAGTTTTTAAAACTCAAACACTACACAAGTGCATTTTTATTCCTAATGCCATTACCTAGTTTCCATGTTATTAATCTTAGATTTTTTTTTATAGAAAATAAAAGCTTTTAAAGTAGTTTTTATTCATGGAAGTAGAAATTGCAATTTCTTTGCAATTTATTAGGGTAACTAGTAAACATAAAAAATCAAATAAAAATTCATGGCCATTAGTATTTACAGTTTGATTTTCCCTTTAATGTTACTTTGTTTGGTATGAAAGAATATGCTTTGTTCAGTTTTGTTTCTTTCCTTTCTTGTAAAAATAACGATGATGATAATCATAATAACAAAATTTATCAGGTCCTAATGGCATGCTGGGCATTACGTTTAAAATAAGATATCTTACTGAATTCTCATTACACCTGTAAAGTGGGCACTATTATTGTACACATTTCATAATTAAAGTGAGATTTAGAAGTATTGAAAATAATGTGTCTGGTATCACAGGACTAGGGAGTGAAGCAGAATTCCAGCTCAGACAGTCAGGAACAGGCATTCATATCCTTGCTAGTTTATGCTTGCTGTCTTCACACTGATAGGTAGGTTTCCAAGGATCACAAACTCTAGAAGGTCAGGTCTCTGTCTTAGGACTTTTTCCACATAATTATTCACCTTAATATTTCTTCAAAAGACTTGACCACATTGTTAGCTCAAAGATGGTCAATAAATATAGTTGAAGGCTCTTTGGTGCCATAGAGTAGATTAGGGTAGGGACTCGGGTGTTCAAGTTTGAGCACAAACCAGAGGGTGAAAACCTTAAATTTTGCCTTATCCTAATTGTAGCCCATAGTAGGTGCTCAATAAAAATGTGTGGGGTTTTTTTTGGACGACTCCATTCTCGATTAGAACTGACAAGGTCCTGCAATAGTTCTACATCATAGAAATCAAAAACTTAATATAATACAGTTTTTAAAGATCAAAAGAACTTGGCTATTTATTATATTCATCCTTGGACAGTTTTCATTGGCTGTATTATTGCAATTTAACCTGTAGATGCAAACCTTTAAGAACCTGAAAGCTTCAGGCCTTCGTCAATTTTTCTCAGGCTTTTAATGGTAAATAAAAATGTCTTTATGACAAGTGTAAAGAAAAGTAGAGAAGGACTTCAAAGGACATGGAAGCAAAATATGACTGAAGCAAGAAATGCTAAGTTTTAAATGCAAATGAATATGTTGATTGATTCAGAAAAGTGGTAATTTTAAAGAGAATGTTGGCTTCTTTTGCCTTAATCTTTTCATTTAGAATTAAAAATCACACAGGCATTCTAACCAAACACTGGTAATTGCATATAACAAGGAACAACATAATTACTTTTTTCTTTTCTCTTTTTTTTTTTTTCCTGTGTCTCATTGCACATGTGCGTGCTGCTGTTACCTAGGAGAGGAATGAGTGTATATCAGCTGTAAAAATCCAAAGAATATAGGAAATTCCTATAATTGGTCCCTAACTGTCTGGGGAGAGCTGCTTCACACAAAGAAATGGTCTTGAACAAATCTTATTCCTATTCAGTAGCATGTTTCCTTCAAATCACAAAAGGGAGGAAAAATACAAATTCCAATTAGTGTGATTTTGTAGGAAAAAAAAAGACATGGAAGGTATCCTTTAACATCCTAGATATGCTTATAAATTCTCAAACCTACTGAGACTTAGTGACCTCTGAGGACTTAAAGTATGTTAAAAAGATAGACCCGCATTTAAATGCTGATCTCAAATTTTCACTGGGGACCACTAAAAAGCCTTTCAGAAGAAAAGACCAGGATCAGCAAAACATGAAATCATTACAGCAGCAGACTTTCTAAGTCTGCTTTATATTATACTTTTGAAAAGGACACTTGTTTAAGGACATGATAGTTTTATCCTGCATGTAATGCATACTCACTTACTGGGTGGGGGGATGGAGGAGGTTGGCAGGGAAGGATGGAGTGCTTTGCTTGGCAGGTCACAGACCAAGACACAGGAGAACTGGCCCAGACCCGAGCTATTTCTTAGCAGTTCATCTGTGAAGGCATTCTTCTAATTCCTAATGAGGGAAGAAAAATGAACAGTGGACTGTCTTGGCTTATAAATGTGCCCCTGAAATATAAGGACTATGATTTTGACTATTGAAAAGGTAGCCATGGTGGAATAGTCCCCAAATGTGTTCACCTTCTTTCAGAATCACTTGATCTCAGTTGTTATTCCTTTTGATTAAAAAACAAAACAAAACAAAAAACGGGATGTGGCTCTCTTTTTTTCTTTTCTTATTAACACAGCTGTGCACATTAGCCAACGAGGTCACTTTAAAGTAAAGCAAGCATCTCCCCACCCCCACCCTTAGGAACAGAGCAGACTGAGCTGGATGTGATCAAAGAGCATGTCACTGCTATCCTAGTAGATTCACAGCACACTTTTTTGTGTGTGTGTGTGTGTGGTATGCGCGACTCTCACCGTTGTGGCCTCTCTTGCTGCGGAGCACAGGCTCCGGCCACGCAGGCTCAGCGGCCATGGCTCACGGGCCCTGCTGCTCCGTGGCATGTGGGATCCTCCCGGACTGGGGCACGAACCCGCATCCCCCGCATCGGCAGGCGGATTCTCAACCACCGCGCCACCAGGGAAGCCCCACAGCACAGTTTTATATTTGTGATGTGGACTTTTTCTCACTCTTTCCTCTTGCCAAACTCCCACCTCAGCTCTTAAAAAAAAAATACCATAAGTAGATTTGAATAATTGCAAAGATAAAGCCATTTTATTTTTCCAAAATTTCAATTTCTAATTCAAAAAATGAAGGTCTGATAGAAAGTTTAAGCATCCTTTTTTCAGCCGCTGAAAATAAGGAATTGAATAAAAAAGAATGTTAAGTCTAAAAACAATGGTATAACAAGCCATTTCAGATGAGCTTTAATACTTGCAGAACAGACAATACGCTGTAGGCGAGAGGAGGAGAGCAGAGAAATTAGAGCCTCTTTCCTTCATTGTTTATCTACTTTGTATGTATAAAAATGCTCCCACTTGCCTCTGGGCACCTATATAGCAAAATTCAGAACCATGAAAGAATAACTAAACTTAAAAAAGTAAACCAAAATCACAATTGTTCTGGCCAAACTGGAATCTCACTTCTTATCAGAAAAGACAGAGGAGAAAAAAAAAAAAAAAAAAAAAAGCTTCACTATTTACTTTATGAAAATGTTTAGAAAAAAGTCTGCTCTTAAGTGGAAGTTTGTTTTGACTGAAGTAGGCTTTTCTGGCAGAGTACTTTTATTAAAAGAGAAAGAACTTGCCAGTTACTCACTGCATTGAAAGCATTTCAGAATTGGAACCCTTTCATAAGTCCTTAATGTAACCACTGCCGCTTCTAAATGTGAACCGTCTCAAAGATTCCTGGAAGGGTCTATTTTGGATAGGGTCATTTGCCGGTTTCCGATGTTCCATGCATATTTTTTTAAATTTAGTGAGCAGATGATTTTTCAAGGTTTCCATTGACATAAATAATGGCAGAAAGCCTGAATCAAGATATCCATCAGAGCAAACCAAGGAAAATGATTCTGTTTTTTTTGTTTGTTTGTTTGGTTTGGTTTTTTTTTTAAGAATTTGACCTCAAAATTACACCAAGAAATTTCAACTGGAGGAAAGAATATATGGCATGTGTGATATTCTCCGTTGCATAAATCATCATATATCTACATATTAAGGTACATGCATCTTATGTATGTTTAGTTTTGTAACATCTTAATTATAAAGTAAGTTATCATGAACGCATAGCTTCATTACATAGAATCTTAGGAAAGGCTTCATTAAATACAGGGATTTCTGCTGTTATTCAGTATCAAATATAACAGAGAGACTGTTTAGCATGAACTTCCTGGAAACATTTGAAGACACTTCAATGTCATTTTATGTTGACTGAGATGGAACTTGGACTATTTCCTCAACTTCCTGCCTAAAGCACTGAGCAAAAAGACACCTATTAAATCTGAAGATTAAAGGCAAACCAGCTTTATAGCAGACAAAATTAATTCTTAAACTTATTGCCTTGCAAGTTAAAAGCTAAAGACTTTCTGATTATAGATATTAAGACCCTATAATGTCATCCTTCAAAAGCACATGTTAATACAAAATCCTTATAAAATATGATTTTGGTGTCATTTTATTGACAGATATATCGTCTCTTCTGAAGTTTGAGGAATGTCATTGAGCGACTTTTTAAATACCTTAGGAAGACTTTTCATTCATTATACTAGTATATTTTATATCCTATAAAAATAGTACAGTAACCATCAAGTAGTAATTTGACTTTGAGCTGGACTAGTTTGCATTAATGCTTCCCCTAGTTTTTATCGGTAAAAGACTCCTGTTACTTATTCCTGGATTTGAAAAATTATGGGATGCACATCTCAGTGTTTGAAACTTCAGAAGGTTTTCTTTGTATAGGCTACTATTTTATACTATAAAGCCTACAGTATAAACTGTAATGTGAATGATAATAAGTTTATAGGGTAAGATATTCTTTCCTAGTAGGCATGAACAGTCTCTTCTTGTTATTAAGAAATCATATTTTGTCTTAATTAAGACTCGAGTTTCTGTGGTACTAAATGAGATGCCTAAAATCCCTCAACTTTCCTATCATGTATGAAAAAGAAAGAACAAAAAAAGTTGACAAGGTGAAAATAATTAATTCAGAACACTTGGAAGAAACCTAAGAATTTTAATAGAGAGGTACTTCATTTATAAGTATCTTGTTCATATCAAATCATGAGTTCTTGAATAATTCTATTTCTTTGGTGTTTGCTACTAATATTTAGACAGTTATTCAAAGAGAGCTTTGGACAATCATCATGCAGTACTTGCTGGGGTAGATATTTTTTGACTATCATCATTGCATTGTACTATGGTGTGGAATAGATTTTCTCTTTAAAGTCAGTTAAGGAGGCTAATGAATATTTGATTTAACGGAACTTTAATATCTGTTGTTTTAATGTCAAACACCAAAGAGGATAGGGAATCTGAAAATCTATGAACACCCTCATCTTTCACTTCTGTCTGTGGATCTACTTGTTCAATAGAACAATTTATGTAATTTAGTATGTAGAGAAAACTTTTTTAGGAATTAAGGGGGTCAAAGTGACAGATGGAATTTAAATAACTGACAAATAGAGGATTTTCGTTGGAGTGAATGCGAGTGCTGAGACAGCATTTCCCATTTCATCCTATTTTTGTATAAAGGAAATAGGTAGGGAAATGGAGACTATTTACATGTTCTCTTTGCACGTTTTTCTCCGTAATGCATACCACACTCACCTTCTATCAACAACTTGAAAATGTAAGTGGAATGAATCATAAGGAGCATTGGATCTGCTATACAAAGTATTCTCTGGATACACTATTAGCATTCTCCTACAGCGAATGATAAAAGTCGTTCATACAGGGATTTAGGAGCCTTGACACTTTTACTCTCTTAATGTCAGTTTGGTATATATCAAGTGTCTAATATTTTACACATTTAATTCGTGTACTTGTTCCCAGAACTATAGATATTTCCTAGTATGAATATTTTATAAAATGTATGAATGTTTTGCTAATTAACTGAGGTGGTTCAAGATTAATTGACACTGGTTTTTTTATTTGGACTGTATTTTCTTTATTTTAGTAATAACAACACCAATAATAAGATATTATATACAGCAAGGCCCTTCTTTTCTCATGAACACTATTAATTAGGATGAAAAATAAGGATAGAAAACAAGATCATTGTTCCTAAGAGACAGTTACTTACAAATTTTACAAAGTGGAAGCACCCTCTTTGTCCTTCATTTTAAAAACCTTTTTGTCCCCAAATCGTTCACTAGCAAATAAGCCCACTCTCATTAGAGCAAATTAAAAATCTCTTTTGGAAATTGTGTGGCAAAACCAGGAATGGGAATTGTTGCTCTAAAGAGTTCTATTTGCATTTTCTCTTTACGCAATTTTATGTTAGAAAGCTCCTAAAATGCACCCATTTGCCTTTCTTAGAGACTAAAGGGGGTTTCTCTGTGATAGTTACTATTGCCCTTCAGGGAGATACAGGATCTATTTCCTCAAGGGAAGAAACGGGAAGCGTGTTCCCTGGCAGTGTTCACTGTCCCAAAATATATAGGTGCATAATGCTTAAGACTCACCTAATTATCTGGAAGGATGCATTGCTTCTTCAGTTTCCCTTTCATAGCCTACCTGAAGCATGTAACTGCCGTGATATCTTTAAATGGGTTTAAGTTAACTAGGACTTCAGTTGGAATGCCGCCACTGAGGAGGTGATCTGTCTATGATATATCTCACCCCTTTCATGACTTTCCCAGGGGTCTGTTGCTCTGTCTGACCAGCAGTGTCCCCTTCCTTCCCTTCTTGCTAGATCTGTTGTGACTTTCCTAAAGCTGTAATCCCAACAGAGAAGGAACATCTTCTCAGAGAGCTCTCCTACTTTTTTTGATTCAAATACTACAGACGTATTTTGTGCTAGATGTATTTATATTAAATGTATTTATATTTTTAAATGTATTTATATTTTATTTTATAAACATCTGCATTATGAAGTGAATGTGGCCAGAACCATTTTTAACATAACTACAAGAAGGAACACTATGCAACCTCCCCAAACGTGGACCTAACCAAACTTAATCACGGGTTTCCTAATTCTAAGTCTTAGATTCATTAATAATAAATCCTAGGTCTACCTCACAGGACTGTTCTGAAGTTCAGATGGGGACATTTATTGGAAAGTATAAGAGCAGAACTGTGTAAAAATGAGTTATTAAAATAATTATAATCTAGTCCTTTTGCTGTCCATGATACTAATGATATAGTTGATGAAACAATTTTATTTTGATGCATTTAATGTATATTTTCAGGAAAATAAGTCTAATTCTTCAATGCCTATTTCCTCATTTCATTTACTGTCATAAAATTTATCAATCATTTTTAAATTTTGCAAGGAATTTAATTTCAGAAACCAAACAAATATCCTAGTGTTTATCTGCATTTACTTTTTAAAATTTTTAAATTTTACCTTTCCTTAATATCACTTTGCAATCTCAAAGCTTATATTTTCAGTGTTCATTAAGTAACATTTTCTTGAGCACACACTGCCAAACATTCTTAATTGCTAGGTGGAGAGTAGTGAATTTGTCTGTTACCTTCATTTTTATTGAGTTCAAATATCAAGTATGAATGGGACCATTGAAACTGTAGTTGATTTAAAATCCACAAAACCAAAATGAAATATAAGCCATGATTGTTGAGATACTATTTTTTATATAGAATCAGTTGGAACAATTTTCTTAGGTCTTTGATGCAATTTCATTTCCATATTGAATCAATGTAAGGATATTCACTGAGGCAATTATGTAGATAAATGGAACTATATAAAAGTTTATTAAAACTTACAAATTTACCAGACCATACAAAACTTTAATTCTGTTTGATTTTCTGGAAATGAGCTGTACCAAAACAAGGGGATGAAATTGGATTAATTTTCCACATTCTGGAGTCAAATGAACATATTTTGATATTTACATGTATTTCCCCAGGCTTTCACATCAGCAACCTTGTTTGTTCAATAGATGGTAACAGAAAATATCAGTCACCAATACCATCACTATATTTTCTAACCCAAAGTTCACTTAGGTTGTCATCTAAAATTGTTTCATATAAAATGTTAAATCCCATATTTATCAGTGGTGCAGAGGCAAGTCTTAACAGCCGCTGAAAGTATTGGCACTTTGTAAATCAAGAGTTATTGATGCAGAATGGACTCCGTATGATGCTGCCAGAAAATAAGGAACAATAAACATGGTGCAATCACATTATTGAGAGTCAGGATCACGGTTACCCCACGTAATCCAAAACTGACACACCATTCTGCTTCCCCACCTTTCTTCTTCCCACTACTTAACTTTCATGCCTCTGCTTTCCAATTCTTTTTCTCCTTTTCCCACTCACTCATAACACTTAGCCCACTGTTCCTGTTGCATATGTGCTCTTGTCTCTCTTTAATTTTTGTCCATATTAAAGGGTTTGTCAAATTTCAAACAAAATATATAAAGACCTTCTAACCCTCTTTCTTTAGGTCTCTCATGGTTTTTAATCATATATTTGTCTTGTTTCTCTGTTGTTAGAGATCTAGTTCCTTATCTTTTGTGCTGTCCCAACTTGTTCTTCAAAAGTAGCTTCCAACAAAACACAAAACATCAAAATAACAAATATTACATACAAATACGGAAAACAATGCAAAAGAAAGAAAATGTAGTGTCATAAAACTTAACTAGAGGGCTTCCCTGGTGGCGCAGTGGTTGAGAATCCGCCTGCCGATGCAGGGGACACGGGTTCGTGCCCC
>NC_041226.1:41959664-42024276 GCF_002837175.3 Physeter macrocephalus | reverse complement strand
TGGTGGCGCAGTGGTTGAGAATCCGCCTGCCGATGCAGGGGACACGGGTTCGTGCCCCGGTCCGGGAAGATCCCACTTGCCGCAGAGCGGCTGGGCCCCGTGAGCCATGGCCGCTGAGCCTGCGCGTCAGGAGCCTGTGCTCCGCAACGGGAGAGGCCACAACAGTGAGAGGCCCGCGTACCGGAAAAAGCAACAACAACAACAAAACAAAAACAAAACAAAACAAAACAAACTGAACTAGAAAAGAATGTATGCCCTAGAGGCCCATGAAGGCCGCTTTTGCTGCACACCAGACTTTAAGCTTTTCAGTAGCAAGCACAGGAGAAACGTACTACCCACTATCCACAGTGTCCAGAGCATTCATTTCTCAAAATCACCTCTCTGATCCTGAGAGAAATATTTCTCCTGATGGTACAAACAAAGAGATCTATGGAGAAGGCACGTTGGAATTAACTGGCAGCTTTTAAGAAACACCAGTTAAAGGCCCCACACCAGATCAATTAAATCAGAATCTTTGTAGGTAAAACCCCAAAACTATTATGTTTAAAAAGCACTGAAAGTGATTATAATGTGCTCTTAGGGTTGAGAAGACCCCACCTAGAGTAGAGAGGACTGGACCCTGGACTGGAAGCAGCTAAATACCAGATGTATGTACTTGTCAGTATGATTCCCCTGGGTTTTCTGATTTCTAAATCAAAGAGTTTGACTTAGATACTTTAAAGGATATGTCATTTGGCAATATTTTTCTCCTATTCTTCCACCAGTGGACTTTTACCTCTCATAGCTCTCATGCTGCACATTTTCCAGAAAAAGCTAAGATATACATGGATTGCCACCTGTGATCATCGAATTAATGGTCAGTTCCGGCAATGTGAGCCACACACACTTTGTGTGACTAAATTCTGGACCCCAGGAGGTACATTTAGTCTTTCAGACAATAATTGAATAAAAGTGCTCTTGTCATAAATCACTAGTCATTGACATTAGCAAGCATGTTCTTTTATGATTTAACTCTTTCTTAAACCCCAAGAATATTACTGTTTTTAAAAAAAATAAGGCCATGGGGAAAATAGCATTTCCAGTAGCAGAAAGGAAATCAGCTGATGGAATTACCTAATGAAGGGTGTGTTTCAGATAAAGAAAAATATTCAACTCTGTCACAAAAATAACCTCCAAACACCAACAAAGACTAATCGAAAATAATTCAGTTGGCTTAATTATTAACTGTTTATTACCTGTGACCAAATGTGGGAACTGTTTTAGAGTTAATGAAAGCATGATTACTTATTTCAAGGGTACATATCCAGAGTCATATTGGGTACTGGAGAGCAGATGTCGTGCTATGTACAACCTGAGCCTATTACAGCGATTGCCTCCCCCCGTGGATTGGGTAACCAGATGTACAAGTCATACACTTCGAGAAGCAAAACTGCTGATTGTCAGGATGGTTTTAATTTTAAAGTAATAATAGTCACATATTTGGGATATGTTCAGATCCTTGGCGATACTGGATATTAACAGCCACTGCAAATTCGAGAAATCGCAGTCTACAAACAACTTTCTATATAGTTGCATTTTTTTTTTCACAGAGAATTGGGAGAAAAGGAGATGAAGTTAGAGAATTTTATACGATCACTCTGCCAGTGTCATTGGTAACTTCTGTGCTGGAACCAATTGGGAATTTGCTCTGATTGCAATATCCAACTGTGCTGAATCTCTGAGCGATTAAGACTTGTTAATAGCGGTGAAGAGGGAAGAAGACTGCTTACAGATTTGAATGGCAACACTGAACAGTCAGAACAAAGCCAAATTGTTTTAATGGAGCAAATTTAATTCACACATAGTGTGACAGCTGATGTCAGAAGAAAGTCTCCTGTTAACGTTTCAGATGGTTATGTTATTACTTGGATAAGTTGATAGAATCCATCATGGCTTATGCAAAATAGGACATGGCAGATGTCGGGGCAGAAGAAGATGCACATGTGATAGCGCTGCCTAGAGTTTTGCCCTTGAAAACTGGGGGTGGGGTGGCAGGGGAATGACATTTCCTTCCTGATACAGGTACCAATGCTTAGGATTCTCACTATTGGAGATCCATTTCCTCAATCAAACAGATATAAATACTGTTGATATTGTTTTGTATTATTTTACTTTAAACCACAACTGTTCCATTTTATTTCCTGGGAGAATTTGTGTGATTTGATCAAAGTATTTAGTTACTCTGATTTGTACTAGCTATTTTCAATGATACATTAATAGATTACCATTAAGTTCAGTACTTTAGGTCAACAAGTGTCACAGACCATAAATAAAGCACAAACACATGAAAACCATCCTAATCATATTTTAAATAATTCATGCAATTTACATAACTTGCTTAAATAATGGATACCATGTACTGAGTGCCCATGATGTGCCTGCAATGTGCTAAACAGTCTAAATATACCAGATCATTTGGTCCTCACAACAACTCAATGAAAAGAGCATGTGTATTTCCACCGTTTTTTAGAGGAGGATACTAAGGCTCAATGAGACAGAGTACTTTGCTCAGAATTTCTCAAATAGTAAAGGTAGGCTTCAAGGCCACTTCATATAATAAAGAAATTCATGCATTTTCCATTGAGTTAAAATGGACTTCTTTCCGGTCTCTTTCTCTCTCTCTCATAGAAAATTTCATTTTTCTTCTGGATGATATGTGCATGACTACTGAAAAAAAGACTGGAATTAGCTTCTTTATGGACATTCCTTTCAGCTTCAAAAAATTTTGACATGGAATTGATCAGATTTTCTCTCCTTTTTAGGCATTTTTAAACTGTGCTTTTTAGTAAAAGCCAAGTAATCGATTATGGACAAAGAGAATCAAATAATCCTTGCAGTTGATGACATTTTGAGGCCAAGCAGATTTTGAGTAGCTGGAAGAGACCACCAGAGAAGAAAGAATTCCCTTTTATTCCTGTATATTAATAGCACATAAGTAGCTTTAGCAGAATCTGTAACAATAACGCTACCTCTCACTATTGCATACAGAGCTGAAAAAATGTGGATAGGTTAAATGTTCTAAAATGTATTATAAAATTACATGTCAGCAGCTGAAAGCCAATTTGCATTACAACATAGCTCACAGTGCAAGAGTTGAATCATCTCTATTTTGGTAACTGTTCTTTATCACTAAAGATAATTCACGCTATATTTTCATTGTTATGATGGAGGCAAGAGGATAACCCCAAAATCTTGACCTACAAAATTACACTTGAGAAAACAGATTGAGGAAATAGTGATAGATATTCTGGTGCTTTCTTTGAGTTGATGGTTGGAGATTTCAACAGACAAGATTTGATTTAAATAGATTACCAGTCAGTCTTCTTCCTGACATTATTACCTGAATATGATTTGACTTACATGTATCAGTCGCTGACTCTTCATAGACAATCATAAAATATTTACCAGGTAAAATGAATAAATGAGAAGTCCTTGCTACTTACATGGCTACACAATAATGTTACAGGGTAAATAGATATAAGTAATTGCCATCAGTCATTTTATAGAGCCTTCGTAAACACATTGTATAAAATTTGGGGACAGAAAATATGGAGCCACAGATATTTTACTGTTCTGCCCTATTATTATTATTATTACCTAATTTGTAAAATGTCAAATTAATGTTCAAGTGATTGATTCAGATTACAGTTTTCGTCTCTGCATCAAGAGATTAAACAGTGTTATCCATCTGAAACTACAGCGTTTATGCAGGTAGTTTAGTTACCCTTCATTTCTAGCAGGTGCAATTAAGTATAGCATGTTGAATTCTCAAAGCAGGTATTCAGTCCCTCCTCCCAAGCTTCCTCACTTTAGCATTAGATGATGCAACAAACTCAAAGGACCAACCACAGGTTTAGACTCTGATGCCATATGGAACACAGGTACTCTTGAAGAGTCACAGGTGCTGCACTAAAGGGCTGATTCATTCTCTACCTTATCACTTATGCTTAGAGTTTAAGAATATTCAGCATGGTGGAGAGGAGGTAACTGCAGTTGAGGAAGCACCATCATAGACATGTAAGGGAAGCCCTTTCTTGCTTTCTGGGAGCAGGAATCGTGGATAGCATTGCTTCACTGCAATCAACATTACCAGCTCTCCAATTCTTCCACTGTCCAAGACAGTATTATAGGAGAGAAAAATGTGATGGGAAAACATGCCAACACCTCTCTCCAATTTGAAAATGTACTGTAATTTCTCCCAGTTGTGCTTTTTTAAATTGACTCCTGACAATTTTACTGCATACATTTGCAAATTCTCTTTGAGTATTCTCATTTTACATCCTCCCCTCAGAATACTGCAGTTTGCAAACCACTAATTGTTCCTCTCTCCTAAACACTGCCCACCAGTGTTCTTGTTGTGAAATTAACTTGGTTGTGAAGTACTGGTGTTTGGTTAGATGTTCCACCTAATAATTTTAGAAAACCTTAAGTTTTACGTGAATCAAAGAGAGACAGATTGAAAAAAAAGACAGGAAATGCCCCTTATAAACCAAGATGTGTAGAAAGAAAATGGAGGGAGATGTAGAAAATATAAATTGGGTACACACAAGCTGATATCTGAAGCCAGATTTCCGGTTTGCTCTGACTGTGATGCCCCCATGTGCTTCCATTCCCCCCAAGTCATAACACCATAAAACAGCAAATAAAATACAAACTAGAAAACATTATTACTTTATTCTAACAATTCACAATAGCCATTTTGATACTTCTGAAATTGTGCTGCATATTGCAATCAATGGCATCTTAAAATTAATTGATAACATATTTAATGGCACATGAAATCATAATACATTGTACAACTGATGGCATGTTAGAATCAATGAAATGCATTATTATTAACAACGATAATTAATAGTAATCTTCTCTACCCAGGAATGATTTTCATAAACCAATCCATATTATACAGGGGACTGGATATTTCTCATTCCTCACATGTCGTTGCTACTTCATAACTACAGTTTCTTTCCAGTTTCGATGGCAGAAAAATCAACCAACACAACATGATTTCTTTTTCTCTTTAAATAATCAGTTATTTGAAAGAGTTTTAAACATCAATTTGAATGAAGACTTGAAGAGTTTAAATTGCCATCTCACCCATGCCAGATGCCACTTCTGCATTGTTTTAGAAGCTCGTGGATTGTATTTATAGATGCCTTGTTTGCTCTCAAGCGAGTTGCTAAGTTTCTATATGCCGCTGTTTGGGAGTATTTTCAGATGTACTATAGCAGCAAGCCACCCTGCAATTCAGCCTTATATTCCTTAAGAATGTGCTTTTGAATTAAAACAAAAAAGAATGAAAAAAAAAAAACAAAACTCTTTAAATGAAGAAGCATGCGTATGTTGTTAGAGCAAAATGCAGCAAGAGAGAATTGGCTGTGGCACCACAATTTCGGTGGCTCTGATTCTCCAGGGTCATCTTAATGCTGTGTGAGCAGCAGGGCTAGTGATTCCAGGTCCCCTTGGGGTGGCCCTTTATAGGAGCTGTGGTGAATTAGTGTGCCAAAAAGAAAGGCTTATTCTGGATTATTAAAACAGCTGATTCTGTGATAAAGGGTGATTTATACATTTATTACAAGTTTGTGTTTTTATCTAAATGAAATGACCTATATCTAAGAACCTCAGGGAGTGTTTTGAATTTTAAATTCTCCTGAATCCTGATCTTTGCTGCATTGAAAATGGGAAAAGAAGAGGATACCACCATTAGAGCTTTTGATTTTTAAATTGCATATTTTTGTCAACGTTGGCTTTCATAGTTATTTTGAAAACACTTGGACGCTGTCTTAGAAGATCTTATTAAAAATAGCCACTTTTATAGAAGTTCAATTGCTCAACATGAAAATATAATTATAGGATATAAATATTTTAAAATCATCAAAGTGCTATTGATGCAAATTTTCAACAGGGCAAATTTTCAAGAGCAGAAGTCTCCCTCTCCTGCCTTAATAAATTTCCATTTCTATACATCTTTCGAGAGACCTATCTGACCATGAATATTCACAGGTGTCTTTAGATAGAATTTTTTTCCATACTACCCTCACCGTGGACCTTTTAAAGGAACACATGAGACTTCCATGTATTCCTAAACTAAATTAGGCCTTGAAACAGTCACTCTTTCTAGCTTTTGATTAATGTACTGCATGAGTAGTCTAAAATATTAAGATACTTTCTTAGCAATGTCTTTTTATAACCTTTCATTTCTAGATGAGCAACACAAGAAAAGGTGATGCAGTCATGTAGATGATAAAACACAAACTCCCCGCCAGGGAACCTGGGTTTGTTCCAATTCTCCTCTTAGGCAAATCTTTTATCTCCCTTTGATATAGACCAGTGTTCTATAGAGCATTAAACTAATGAAAAGACGTTGTCTTTTTCTGTAACGTTATGACATAGAATTTAAATTTGAAATTATAGAATTGTAGAGCTGAAGGAAATCTTGCAGACATGTAATCCAACTTTCCAAGCAATGTAAGAATTGTGATTCAAAATTCCTTACAGTTTCATTCAGCCAATTTGCAAATGTATCTAGATATATGAAATTCATCCTAAGGGTGGCCTGTTTCACGATGGGGCTTTAGTTGCAAGTCAAGCTAAAAATCTACTTCTCTATTATTTTTATCTGTTACTCCTCTCTCTATGCTCTGAAATAAAAATGAATAGATCAACTTTTCTCCATCTTAAGACCCACCGAAATTTTGAAGCAACTTATCGTGCCCCTCTTTTATTGTAGATAGATCCAAATGTTATATCCCAAATTTATTTTATTTTTTTATTTTTTGAGATCTTGCATTTCTTGTTCAAATTTCTGATATATAGATTTTATATGGGCACAGTATTGCCTATATATGGTCTGGCACTGGCAGAAAACTTTTAAAGTCTTGTTTCTCAAGATACAGGTACCCAATCTATGAATTTAACTTCTGAGGAACATCACTGAAATATCTTACAAGAAAATACCATCTTAAACTCTGGTACATAAAATGAATATTTCAGGGGTCCAGAAAACATGTGAAGTAGTTATGATAGACATCTTGATGTATTTGGATCTGCGCTGGTCCCTAAGGAACACATAGATTTTAACTAGAAGAAAAGATCAAGAGTAGAATTTTCTTTCTCTCTGACACATCACCTTGTGTTGAATATTTGAACTTTATTGACCGCACAATACATTAAGGACTTCGATCTTTTTGATATATCATTTGTCAACCATATTTGTAGTCCTATATTTAAAGTCACTATTTTTTAAATTCTATGTTCTATACTTGGCATAAATTATTATTAACTGCTCTGTTGTTGATTTTGACCCACTTTTACAGATTGTTAAAATTATTTTGAATTTCTGCTTTTATCTTTTATTGTTGCTATGAACTATGTATAATAATGCTTTCTATTTGACACACTGGGCTCTTATATCTTAATTTAAATTGACTAAAACACAGTGAAAATGGAAGGTCTTTGAACTAAACTTTCATTTTGCGTAGATACAAGAGAGTAACCTCAACTGTGAACCTCTAAGATATTTCTAGCTGGAGAAATCAGGAAAAACTTCTTGAAAGGTATAAGCTTTTAATTGTAGATTAGAAAATGGGAAGGTGAATGAAGAGTATATTTCAAGTAATTCAGATATATTCCTGGAGGTGGGAAGGTACTAGGTAACATGGTTAAATGGGAGCTTTGGTTGCTAATAGGGAAGAAATGAAAATTGAAGGTGAAGTAATATCCATTCTTTCCTTGTTTCCCCTGATCAGAAAATCAACTTTAATTTTCTAACTCTAATTCCTTATGCTTTCATACAGGTTACCAATTAGAATTTGTCATATATATAGGTACAAAAAGCAATTTGATAGATAATTAAACCGAACTAGATGCTTGTGTTTGTAGTCCCTGTGAAAAGAGAGCATCTCTTCCTGAGAAGGGCAGGAGTTCCAGGTGTGAAGTTGGTGTGGGCACACAGACTCAGATGTGCAGATAGATGGGTGGGCAGGGGTTGTGTTTTCATTGAAAGGTGGTCTCCTGTAATTAAATCAAGAGCAGGGATATGCAGGCCGTTACACGCCTACTGTAACTGAAATCATATGTTTACCACATCCATAATCTCTTTCTGAGGCACTTGTCCAAGCAACACATTGTACAACATACTGATCTGTAGCTGAAGATGATCATTGAGGTAGAACTGAAAGATGTGTGAAAATCAGATAAAGATGTGTACATAGTTTCTTTGGAATTTATTTACTTCCCCACCTTTTTCTGAACTTCCTCTAATTTTTCTGCTAAATTCCCCATAATTGTTATTAATGCTTTTTAATAGCAATAGTGAAAAAAAATGAGTGAAAAAAATCGCTGAGATGTTATGCATGTAATATTTCTATCCTAGTTCAAACTTAGAGGCAACAAATTGTAGGGTTAACAGTCAAGATGTCAACAAGTTCAGAATCACACACAAAAATTTTAGAATAATTTGCCAGGTTAAATCACACATATTAATCCTTTAAGTTTAGGAACAATGTTCGTAATGTATGGCTTCTTTTCCATTCAAATCAATTGTTTTCCAGGAGCAATATCCCAGACATAGTGAGGTAAAGAATCTCTGATGTTAGTGGAGATGAATTTATTTCACATCCATCTCCAAAGAGGTGGGACTCCTGTGATACGGACCTTTCCTTGACCCTTTTTACAATCCTTCCTTTGTGACAAATAATACATTGGAGACCAAAGGTTCAAATGATAGCTTAAAATGTAGGTCAAAATTTCATATTTAATTGCAAACTATATCATCTGGCCTAAACTATAAGTAACACAAATAGGCACCAATTTGAATTAAACATTTAAATATCCGATCTGTTTTTTCGTTGTTCTCAATTGTTATTTCTGTGTTTTAATCTGGCAGCATTTCATTATTTTAACTTAATGCCTTACTTCAGTTTTCTCACTAGAAAAGGCATCATAAAATATGAAAACTATTGTAATATCCTGTAAGCAATATACCATTTTGGAGTATTAGATCTGTGCATTTTAGATAATTCATACATGAAAAAAAGCTGAAGAATTACTGCATTTACTACATCTCGAATTAAGGATTTATATTATATATGATAGTCATATTATGGTTTTGCATTTTTTTGTTTTGGTTTTAAACATGTATTCATCTTTGGCATTTTTTGTTTCTAGTAGCAAGATGGTATCATCTTGCTACTAGAGACATTGAAGTAATCCTTTCCTGCAGAGCTAAGGAACTACATCTACCTCCTGTTTCTTTCTTTGTGTGTGCAGAAAGTGAAAATGTTCATTCATAATAAGAAAATGTAAGTCTGGTAGGCACCAAGGTTTTAATATTTAATTTTCTACATTATAAAGCAGTCTCTTCTCTGCCTTCCCATAAATGCAGAAATGGATAAGATTAATTAAACATTAAACCATTATTCTTCGTAAAAGAAATGTCCTTTGCTAGTCATGTTTGATATACTTTCTTTCTAAGGTGATCTTTCCCAAGTCTAACTCTCATCCCTTTTAAATATTTTTAAAATTATTAATAACAAAGAATGCAGTCATTTTATTGTCATTTTTCTCTTTTTTTCCCTTGTATTATTGTGACAGACTTTAATATGAATTGTGGATTGATTCCAGAATACATAATTTATTTGATATTATCAAACCTAGCACTTATTTTATAGTGTTATTTTGTAGAATTGTCTGGCAGGATAGAAAAACAAATTTCTTTTCCAGATCTTTTAGTTCTAAGGAATGTATATATAGTCTATATATATATATATATATATATGTTCTCTATAGAATAGAGAATATGTAGCTATAGAGAAAGATAGATAGATAGATGATAGATAGATCGAGAGATTCTAGGGAAGAGCAGATGTTTGACTTAGCAGCCAATCTTATAGAAGTTTGTGACTATACTATTTTAACTAGTGACTCATTCCTAATAGATTCACAAAGTAGAAAACAAAAAGAAAAACAAGATATATTGGACCAAAACGTAGAGTTGAAATAAGACCAGAATACTGGATTGAAACATACACACACACACTTTTCATGCATACAATTTCTATCATGCATTTTTACCTTCTAACGTGTATAAACATAACTCATAATTGCTTGTACTTTTTCAACATGAGCATAATTACCATGAACATAATTATAGCATTTGCCAGATTCTGTACATCTCAGAGAGAGTTGTCTTTTTTTTTCCTTTCTCCCCTTCTTGTGTTAGGCACGGTTATTAGCTATCTTTACTGTCAGATGATGATGATATACCTTCTGTATTTTACAATGATATTACAGAGAATTCATGCAAACATTCAGAATAAATTATAAATATAACAGAACTGCTGATAACTATTATTCATAATTATGTTACAGTTGTTCTCAGAAGGTTGACTTCTGCCCTCAGGACGCATTGAGTAGAAAAAGGAAAAAAAAAACAAAACAAAAAAACTCAGTAGTCAAGTGGTTAGCACTGGGCAGTAGAATATGTCTCCCATTAAGAAGAGACAAAATGATTTGATAGACCAAGACCAAACATTTCTACCGTCCCCTTCCTGAGTCTTTCTGAGAGTAGGTAGGGCTCCAGTAAGTCATCTAACTCAGGTACTAATGAAAAAATTCTAACAGGATTGTCGATTAGCTGCTCCATCCTCCTCTCCTAGGAGGTACCCTGTATTGGAACACAGTTGTGTAAGCGCAAGATCTCCTTGGGGAACTCGAGCAAAGGAAAGAGATGTAACACCAGTGTTAATCCACAGAAGCCTCACTAACACTTCCTCCTTTTTAAAGGGTAACCAAAGTAAAAGTGTACCACCAATAATACAAACTGGGGGTTGAATGCTAGAGGGAGAAAGTAGAAGGGTGGTAATAAAGCCACTCGGTGATATGAATTAAATAAAATAAGTAACTCAATCTAGGGAATACCTTTGTGGTACGCAACTGCCATAACTTTGATTAACCCCACTGTGTTTCAGCACCAGGTCATGCAAGCCTTTTGACACCGTTTCTTTGAGATGTCAGTCACATTTCAATAACTTTTCAGCATGGGGCTTGTAAGTCCTGTCTCTTCATTGACTTTGAATGAGGCAGTTTGCTTATGAATGCAGCTTGAAGTGTCACTCAGCGATACTTGCATTGTGTTATCTTTGACTGGCATGTCTGGGGGTTGTGGAAAAATTCCATCACATCCAGATGTGCTCTTTAAACACTGAATATCTTTACACAAGTGTTTTCTCCAGGAGAATCTACTCAGACCCTTATGATGATAATCTGGTAGTTATTGCAGTGTTGCCTCTCATGACAGGTGTGGTAGCATATCCTAAAGGAATAAGTTCATGGGACTTGGGAACTCAGATTGTGTTTGCAATTCTGACCCCACAAGCCTTTGGGGCTACAATTTAACTAATGTATCACATTGACCGCCATACACAGAGCCTATCTAACAACCTAATTACTTTGATGAGACTGTGTAATATCCTCCTACTTGGCAAAAAAAAAGTGGTGCTAAAAAGATCCCAAAGCATCATCTACTTCATCTGGAAAAATAAACAATAAAAACCTTCCCTTCATTAACAAAATGCCAGACATATAAACAACTGGTTTGCAAATAATCCTTAGGGACAAAGTGCTCCTGTCTGCAGTACTGACTCCCTTGCAATAGATGACATGAGCTGCTGGTATTCACACTAGAGAGATTAGAAAAACTATGGCTTGATCTGTTATATATCCATATATACAATAAACACAAAAAAAACCCTTGAAATGTATAGGGGAGCTGACTCCAGATGTAGCTGGAGTAAATACATGTTCAAAATGCCCTTTCCCACAGAATAAGCCTTTGTTCTTTTGTAGTGCAGAGAGAATGCACGCATGCATGCATGCACACGTGCTTGCACACACACACACACACACACACACACAAAGGCACCCTGCAGTGTATGAGGATATCAGGGAAAGAGGTAGTTACTACCAAAGTCCCCCAAACTCTCATTATTCCACAGAGAAGGATGTTTAGGCTGGACATATCTAGACCAGTCACAACAGGAACGATGCTCCATGAGGAGGTTGCCCACCCCAACAATGCTCTACATGTTAGACACCAAGGGGCAGAAACGTCTAGAAAACAATGTACATCTAGAATTTCCTGTCAACAAGGTGGCCTTAGAGGATGAAGACTTCAGGGAACTCCACATCAGCCTGTTCTTCCATTAAGGTCTATTGAGCCAGGTTCTTATGAAACTACCCAAAGCACTGAGAAAACCTGTCTCCAGGGCCATCTGGATTTGGCTCTCATCATTTAGAGACCAAATTCAATTAATTTACTCCTAATCTGGGCAAGGAGTATCTTTTTATAATACAAATATCTCTGGGTCCATCATGGGACAACTGTCATTTATATATTATTATTCATTTAAATTCCAGGCTCCCCACCTAACAAAGATCAATTGACTTAAGGAAATTAAAATCTTGATTGCCATAGAAATGAAATACTATGGGCTAAAACCGTTTGAGGACACTAGGGATATTGGGGAAATACCAAAGGCAAACTTCAGCTATTTTAAACTTTTGCTTGAGTCAGCCCTATTCCTCCTTAGAAAAGGGAAGAAATGTGTCTGTGTTCTTTGCCTTACTCACCTCCCTGCTGCCAGGATGCAGGAATATTAATGCATTAATTAATAATTACTTAGTTAATAATGGATTAGACAGGCCTTTGTAACTATCTTTGGCATCTAACCACCACTTACACTATTGTTTCCATATTTGAACAACTGATCTACAAATTAAATCTTTAAAAAAACCAATGCATTTATAAACTAATATCTTGGCTACACTGATCTAGTGCATGCTTATTAAGAAGAGGTAAAATTTCACTCTATTTATGAGTGTATTAGAGTTCACTAGAGAACAATGTTATTGGTTGATTAAAATAGTTAAGTGAAAAGTGAAATAGCTTCACTGTGATAATTAACTTAATACAGGGTAGTGGCTAAAAGCCCAGGGTCTGGAACAACATACTCAAATTTGAATCCTGATCATTATTTACTAAATCTATGACATGTCTAAATTTTTTAAAACTCTTTGAACCTCAGTTTTCTCATTTGGAAAATGGGTATATTAATAGACCACTAGGAATATTAAATGAGCTAGTACAAATATCACACTTAAAAGAATAACTGGTACAAGATAAGCACTTTAAAAATGTTAGCTATATTTCATATTAAATATTGGTGGAAATTTTGTAGATTATTTTGAAGAATTTTTAATCACAAAGTAAATATGTACTAATATATTTATAATACTAAGTTAACAATTTATTAAAGCTGTATATTTAATTTTAAAAGTTAGGCTGAGTGGGGGACTTTCAAGATGGCAGAGAATAAGACATGGAGATCACCTTGATCCCACAGATACATCAAAAATACATCTACACGTGAAACAACTCCTACAGAACACCTACTGAACGCTGGCAGAAGACCTCAGACCTCCCGAAAGGCAAGAAACTCCCCAAGTACCTGGGTAGGGTAAAAGAAAAAAGAAAAAAGAGACAAAAGAATAGGGATGGGACCTGTACCAGTAGGAGGGAGCTGTGAAGGAGGAAAGGTTTCTATACACTAGAAGTCCCTTCATGGGTGGAGACTGTGGGTGGCGGAGTGGGGGAAGCTTCAGAGCCATGGAGGAGAGCGCAGCCACAGGGGTGCGGAGGGCAAAGCGGAGAGATTCCCGCACAGAGGATCAGTGCTGACTAGCACTCACCAGCCTGAGAGGCTCGTCTGCTCACCCACTGGGGTGGGAGGGGGCTGGGAGTTGAGGCTCAGGTCTAGGAGGTTAGGTCCCAGGGAGAGGACTGGGGTTGCCTGTGTGAACACAGCCTGAAAGGGGCTTGTGTGCCACAGCTAGCCGGGAGGGAGTCTGGGATAAACTCTGGACCTTCCTAAGAGACAAGAGACCATTGTTTCGGGGTGCCTGAGGAGAGGGGATTCCTTCCCCATCTGCCCACAGAAGGCAGAGCACTGCCTAAATGAGCTCCAGAGAGAGGTATGAGCCATGGCTGTCAGCTCAGACATCAGAGACGGTCATGAAACTCTAATGCTGCTGCTGCGGCCACCAAGAATCCTGTGTTCAAACACAGGTCACTATCCACACCCACCCCGGGAGACTGTGCAGCCCACCACTGTCAGGGTCCCATGATCCAGGGACAACCCCGGAAGAGCACATGATGTACCTCAGGCTGTTGCAACATCATGCCGGCCTCTGACACCACAGGCTCACCCTGAACTTCAATTATAACTACTGTACCCCTCCTGCCCCCAAATGAGTGAGCCAGAGCCCCCTAATCAGCTGCTGCTTTAACCCCATCCTGTCTGGGCAGGAACAGAGGCCTGAGGGCAACCTACACGCAGAGGTGGGGCCAAAACCAAAGCTGAACCCCGGGAGCTGTGCGAAGAAAGAAGAGAAAGGGAAATTTCTCCCAGCAGCCTCAGGAGCAGCAGATTAAATCTCCACAATCAACTTGATGTACCCAGTATCTCTGGAATACGTTACCTGAATAGACAACGAATTATCCCAAAATTGAGGCAGTGGACTTTGGGAGCAACAATAGACTAGGGGATTGCTCTCTGCGAGTGACTTGCTTCTGATTTTTATGTTTATCTTAGTGTAGTTTTTAGAACGTGTTATCATTGGTGGATTTGTTTACTGGTTTGGTTGCTCTCTTCTTTTATTATTATTATTACTTTTTAAAAATTTTTTATATTAATAACTTTAAAGATTTTTTATTTTAAAAATTAAAAAAAAATTTTATTATTATTTTTTCTTTCTTTTATTCCTCCCTTTTCTTTCGAGCTGTGTGGCTGACAGGGTCTTGGTGCTCCGGCCTGCTGTAAGGCCTGAGCCTCTGAGGTGGGAGAGCCAAGTTCAGGACATTGGACCACCAGAGACCTCCTGGCCACACATAATAGCAGTTGGCGTGAGCTCTCCCAGAAATCTCTAACTCAACACTAAGACCCAGCTCCACCCAATGGCCAGCAAGCTCCAGTGCATGCCAAACAACTAGCAAGACAGGAACACGACTCCACCCATTAGCAGAAAGGCTGCCTAAAATCATACTAAGTTCACAGACACTCCAAAACACACCTCTGGACACACCCATGCCCACCAGAAAGACAAGATCCAGCCCCACTCACTAGAACACAAGCACCAGTCCCCTCCACCAAAAGCTTACACAAGCCATTGAACCAAACTTACCCACTGGGTAGACACTAGAAACAACAACTACAACCTGCAGCCTGTGAAAAGGAGACCCCAAACACAGGAAGTTAAACAAAATGAGAAGACAGAGAAATATGCAGCAGATGAAGGAGCAAGGTAAAAATCCACCAGACCAAACAAATGAAGAGGAAATATGCAGTTACCTGAAAAACAATTCAGAATAATGATAGTAAACATGATCCAGAATCTTAGAAATAGAATGAACAAAATACAAGAAACATTTAACAAGGACATAGAAGAACTAAAGAGCAAACAAATAATGAAGAAAAAAAACACAATAAATGAAATTAAAAATTCTCTAGAAGGAATCAATAGCAGAATAACTGAGGCAGAAGAACGGATAAGTGAACTGGAAGATAAAATAGTGGAAATAACTACCGCAGAGCAGAATATAGAAAAAAAAAAAAAAGGAATTGAGGACAGTCTCAGAGATCTCTGGGACAACATTAAACACACCTACATTCGAATTCTAGGGGTCCCAGAAGGAGAAGAGAAAAGAAAGGGTATGAAAAAATATTTGAAGAGATTATAGTTGAAAACTTCCCTAACATGGGAAAGGAAATAGTCAATCAAGTCCAGGAAGCACAGAGAGTCCCATAGAGGATAAAACCAAGGAGAAAACACACAAAGACACATATTAATCAAACTATCAAAAATTAAATACAAAGAAAATATATTAAAAGCAGCAAGGGAAAAACAAAAAATAACATACAATTGAACCCCCATAATGTTAACAGCTGATCTTTCAGTAGAAACTCTGCAAGCCAGAAGGGAGTGGCAGGACATATTTAAAGTGATGAAAGGGGAAAAACTTACAACCAAGATTACTCTACCCAGGAAGGATCTCATTCAGATTTGTTGGAGAAATTAAAGCCTTTACAGACAAGCAAAAGTTAAGAGAATTCAGCACCACCAAACCAGCTTTACAACAAATGCTAAAGGAACTTCTCTAGGCAGGAAACACAAGAGAAGGAAAAGACCTACAAAAACAAATACAAAACAATCAAGGAAGTGGTAATAAGAATATACATATCGATAATTACCTTAAATGAAAATGGATTAAATCCTTCAACCGAAAGACATAGACTGGCTGAATGGATACAATAACATATATGCCATATATATGCTGTCTACAAGAGACCCACTTCAAACCTACGGACACATACAGACTGAAAGTGAGGGGATGGAAAAAAGTTATTCCATGCAAATGGAAATCAAAAGAAAGCTGGAGTAGCAATTTTCATATCAGACAAAATAGACTTTAAAATAAAGAGTATTACAAGAGACAAAGAAGGACACTACACAATGATCAAGGGGTCAATCCAAGAAGAAGATATAACAATTACAAATATTTATGCACCCAACATAGGAGCACCTCAATACATAAGGCATAGGCTAACAGCCATAAAAGGGGAAATTGACAGTAAAACAATAATAGTAGGGGACTTTAACACCCCACTTTCACCAATGCACAGATCATTCCAAATGAAAATAAATAAGGAAACACAAGCTTTAAATGACACATTAGACAAGATGGACTTAACTGATATTTATAGGACATTCCATCCAAAAACAACAGAATACACTTTCTTCTCAAGTGCTCATGGAACATTCTCCAGGATAGATCATATCTTGGGTCACAAATCAAGCCTTGGTAAATTTAAGAAAACTGAAATTGTATCAAGTATCTTTTCTGACCACAACACTATGAGTCTAGATATCAATTACAGGAAAAAAAAACTGTAAAAAATACAAACACATGGAGGCTAAAAAATATGCCACTAAATAACCAAGAGATCACTGAAGAAATCAGAGGAAATAAAAAAAAAAACGTAGAAACAAATGACAATGAAAGCAAGACGACCCAAAACCTGTGGGATGTAGTAAAAGCAGTTCTAAGAGGGAAGTTTATAGCAATGCAATCCTACCTCAAGGAACAAGAACAATCTCAAATAAACAACCTAACCTTATATCTGAAGGAATTAGAGAAAGAAGAACAAAAAGCCCCCAAAGTTAACAGAAGGAACAAAATCATAAAGATCAGATCAGAAATAAATGAAAAAGAAATGAAGGAAACAATAGAAAACAACAATAAAACTAAACGTACAACCTGGAAGAAATGGATAAAATCTTAGAAAAGCACAACCTTCTGAAACTGAACCAGGAAGAAATAGAAAATATATACAGAAAAATCACAAATAATGAAATTGAAACTGTGATTAAAAATCCTCCAACAAACAAAAGCCCAGGACCAGATGGCTTCACAAACGAATTCTATCAAACATTTAGAGGAGAGCTGACACCTGGCCCTCTCAAAATCTTCCAAAATATAGCAGAGGGGGGAACACTCCCAAACTCATTCTATGAGATCACCATCACCCTGCTACCACAACCAGACAAACATGTCACACAAAAAAAGAAAACTACAGGCCAATATCAATGATGAACATAGATGCAAAAATCCTCAGCAAAATACTAGCAAACAGAATCCAACAGCACATTGAAAGGATCATACACCATGATCCAGTGGGGTTTTTCCCAGGAATGCAAGTATTCTTCAATATACTCAAATCAGTCAATGTGATACACCATATTAACAAATTGAAGGATAAAAACCATATGATCATCTCAATAGATGCAGAAAAAGCTTTGGACAAAATTCAACACCCATTTATGCTAAAAACTCTCCAGAAAGTAGACATAGAGGGAACCTATCTCAACATAATGAAGGCCATATATGACAAACCCACAGCCAACATCATTCTCAATGGTGAAAAAGTGAAAACATCTCCTCTAAGACCAGGAACAAGACATGGTTGCCCACTCTTACCTCTATTATTCAACACAGTTTTGGAAGTTTGAGCCACAACAATCAGAGAAGAAAAAGAAATAAAAGGAATCCAAATGGGAAAAGAAGAAGTAAAACTGTCACTGTTTGCAGATGATATGATACTATACATAGAGAATCCTAAAAATGCTACCAGAAGACTAGTAGAGCTAATCAATGAATTTGGTAGAGTAACAGGATACAAAATTAATGGACAGAAATCTCTTGCATTCCTATACACTAACAATGAAAGATCAGAATGAGAAATTAAGGAAACACTCCCATTTACCATTGCAACAAAAAGAATAAAATACCTAAGAATACATGTACCTAAGGAGACAAAGACCTGTATGCAGAAAACTATAAGGCACTGATGAAAGAAATTAAGATGATACAACAGATGGAGAGATATACCATGTTCTTGGATTGGAATCAACATTGTGAAAATGATTTTACTACCCAAAGCAATCCACAGATTCAATGCAATCCCTATCAAACTACCAATGACATTCTGCACAGAATTAGAACAAAAATTTTGCAATTCGTATGGAAACACAAAAGACCCCAAATAGCCAAAACAAACTTGAGAAACAAAAACAGACCTGGAGGAATCAGGCTCCCTGACTTCACACTATACTACAAAGCTACAGTAATCAAGACAGTATGGTACTGGCACAGAAACTGAAATATAGATCAATGGAACAGGATTGAAAGCCCAGGGATAAACCCACACACATATGGTGATCTTATCTCTATACAATGGAGAAAAGACAGCCTCTTCAGTAAGTGGTGCTGGGAAAACTGGACAGCTACATGTAAAAGAATGAAATTAGAACACTTCCTAGCACCATACACACAAAAAAACTCAAAGTGGATTAAAGACCTAAATATAAGGCCAGACACTATAAAACTTACAGGAAAACATAGGAAGAATACTCTTTGACATATAAATCACAGCAAGATCCTTTTTGACCAATCTCCTAGAGTATGGAAATAAAAACAAAAATAAACAAATAGGACCTAATGAAATTTAAAAGCTTTTACACAGCGAAGGAAACCATAAACAAGACGAAAAGAAAACCCTCAGAATGGGAGAAAATATCTGCCAACAAAGCAACTGACAAAGGATTAATCTCCAAAATATACAAGCAGCTCATGCAGCTCAATATCAAAAAAACAAACAACCCAATCCAAAGATGAGCAGAAGAACTAAATAGACATTTCTCCAAAGAAGATATACAGATGGCCAAGAAACACATGAAAGGATGCTCAACATCACTAATCATTAGAGAAATGCAAATCAAAACTACAATGTGATATCACCTCACACCCATCAGAATGGCCATCATTAAAAAATCTACAAACAATAAATGCTGGAGAGGGTGTGGAGAAAAGGGAACACTCTTGCACTGTTGGTGGGCATGTAAATTGATACAGCCACAATGGAGAACAGTATGGAGGTTCCTTAAAAAACTAAAACTAGAACTACCATATGACCCAGCAATCCGACTACTAGGCATATACCCTGAGAAAACTGTAATTGAAAAAGAATCCTGTACCACAATGTTCATTGCAGCGCTATTTACAACAGCTTGGACACGGAAGCAACCTAAGTGTCCATCAACAGATGAATGGATAAAGATGTGGCACATTTATACAATGGCATATTACTCAGCCTAAAAAATAAATGAAATTGAGTTATTTGCATTGAGGTGGATGGATCTAGAGTCTGTCATACAGCGTGAAGGAAGTCAGAAAGAGATAAACAAATACCGCATGCTAACACATATATATGGAATCTAAAAAAAAAAAAAAAAAGTTCTGGTGAACCTAGAGGCAGGACAAGAATAAAGATCCAGACATAGGGAATGGACTTGAGGACACGGGGAGGGGGAAGGGTAAGCTGGGACGAAGTGAGAGAGTAGCATTGACATATTTACACTACTAAATGTAATATAAATAGCTTGTGGGCAGCAGCTGCATAGCACAGGGAGATCAGCTCGGTGCTTTGTGACCATCTAGAGAGGTGGGATAAGGAGGGTGAGAGGGAGACGGAAGAGGGAGAGGATATGGGGATATATGTATACATATAGCTGATTCACTTTGTTATACAGCAGAAGCTAACACAACATTGTAAAGCAATTATACTCCAATAAATATGTTAAAAGAAAAAAAAAGCTGACCTTTTTAAACTCGATGCTTATTTTATTATGTAAATATTTTGGTTATTCTATTTCTCAAAACTTTCAACTCTTTATATATAAATACATGAAGGAAAAATGTAGAAAGAGATGCTTTGAAATTCTTAAATTAAAATATAGAGAGTGTTGTAGCAAGAGGAGATTAGGACATTTAACATGTTAAATAATATTCCCATTGTTCTCAACTCAGATTAATATTATATAAAATTATACATATATATGTATATGAACTTTAGGAAGAAACTTTCTTCAATTGAAATATTTGACATATAACGTTGTGTAAGTTGAAGGTGCACAACATGTTGATTTGATACATTTATATGTTGCAATATGATTGTCATTATAACATCAGAAGAATCTTTTCAAAGGGACACTAGATGGCTAAACTAAAAGGCAGACAACATGTAAAGATGTATGCTCAATCTAAGACAAATTAAGCAAATATAAATAAAACTATAAGAGAGACAAGCCCACTAGAATATATGAGAGGTGATTATGGGTGGCTTATTCTACATTTTATTGAATTCAAAGCTAAAAAGAACTAAATTCCAAGTATGTCAAGAACTAGTTCCAAGAACTAGTATCCAAGTATGGATGATGGTGATATTCACTGATATTGAATGAGATAAAAGACATAGGTTCAAAAATTCCCAGAACTTACTCACTTCTCCTTCCTCATTATGACATATCCACAATTATGTTGTGATTTTTCTGTAGTTTAATATTTCTATAACAAAGAAATTTGTTCCCTCCTACCCCTGGCCAGGTAAAGTCTCAGAGCTTTTATTTTAAGCCATGCCCTCCACACCACACCTACACTAAGTGTAGGTAAAGGGAGTACGGTTTAAGAATAAAGAATAAGGAAAAACATTTAATCATTCCCTAGGAAGGTTGTATTATTCTTCCATCAGCAATGCTAATGCACGTGCTCTGTGTTCAGGCTGCCAAGTCACAGAGGAACTGCAAAAGATGACACTGTAGGTCCAAATCCATGTCTATCTGAGGACAGTGGCACACCATGAACAGTACTGATCTAGAAGCTAGGAAAGAATAAGGGGTGAACATTTTATGAGTGTCTGCTCTGCATCAGACACAGACTCTTTACAGTCATTTCTCTACTATATTTCCACACCTCTCTAAGAATCCCCAGGTTTGCAGATGAGGACCTGAGGCTCAAAGAATTGCCCAGAGTCAGAGGTTTCATGAGTTACAGAACTAGGATTTGCGCTCTGCACTGACTCCAAGCCCAAGACCCGTTCACTTCCACATGACCGATTTCTAGTTCCAGGCTTGTCATTGGCTATATTGACATAAACAAGTCACTTTCCTGAGGTGTTAATTTAGGGAATTGTACCAGGACCCTTCTGGTTCGTGGGAATATCTAAATTAGTAAATCTCAATGAGGTGAAACTGAATACATTCATGTCATCAACATGAATGCATCACATAGAAGGTATATAGAAATCTCTTTCTCAACACCAGTGAAATGGTTCTCATCCCACAGGGAAAGAGCTTGCTGAACAATTAATACTCTGCCAGGACAGCTGAAATCTACTCTAGACAGCACTGACCATAGGAAGTACAAAATGTAAAACCAGAGAGAATCCAAATTTTTTTTTCTATTCCCACTTCTTCTAATTCACTGTGTACTTCAAAAGAAGATTCCTTTCATTCCTCCTCCAAAGATTTAATCAAAACCAGAAAGAATTACTGAAGCTGAGGTCAATGATCTATATCAACAAATAATAACACAAGAAAGGTAGGGGTGATACACTAGTAGATGTTAGGTTATTAAATTTAATAAAGAATAATGTAGCTTGAAAAGTGCTTTGGGTTTGTCATAAATAATACTGGGTTACCCACAGTATGTTTATTGTTTTACAGCTAAGAACTGATTAAAAACCCCATAGGACCTTCTACCTTGTTACAAAATTAATTTTTAACATCCTTTTCTACTTCACAAGATCGAAAGATGCTTGAGGAAAGAAAACAGGTTATTTATACACTCTTATTTTTCATTACACCCATAATATTCCTTAGACATGTTTGGTATCCAGTAAGTGTATATTAAAGTTTTCCAATGAATATATATGTCTATTACATCTGAGACACCCTCACTAGTCATGTATCCAGTTGAGTTTAGAGTTTCCATTTGTCGTATTTATTTGTCATGAATAGCAAAGACCTGAGCATACTTAAACTCAGTTTATCTTCCTTGTCTAGGGGTAGCAGATGCCATTGCTTTGACAATACTTAGTGGTTATGAAATGCATGCATTTTACTCTCTTGAGAATACGGATTATTATTTAGTATTTAAAAACAAAAAACTCAAAGAATAATTCAGAATACTTCTGTAAATCACAATTAAAAACACATTCAGTCAGGCATGATAGCAAGCATTTTTGTTAATTTTCCTTTAACTCTTCAGGTGATTCATATTTTGAGAATTAAGATACTGTTTGGGTGATTCTTTAGTACTGTCTAGCCAATTAATCTGAACTAATTTTGAGCAATAGTATACAACATACATGTAAATAACAGATGTTTTATAACCTACAGTGACTAGGTGTTTTATGAAGAAAAAGTACAGAAATCAATTAACTTAAGTTTTTTTTTCTTTTCATCACTTCTCTCAAACTTTTAATATCGTCTAAGTATTCAGAACAAGTCAGTTCTCTAACACCTTGTATTTTCTTTAGGTTAAAAAAGAATGAGATGATAGATGTTAAGTTTAATTGTAGGCACAAACTGTCTAATCATACTTTCATAATTTAATAGTCATATTAACCAATGATAGGTGTCATTAAATTGCTTTAGAAAGATACCTATCTGAATAGAAGAGAATCAAAGTAGAGCTTTGGCTAGTGTGAAAAATTTAGGAATAGAAACATAAGTAATGAAAGCTTTTCTCTCCAACCAAGTGTATGTTTATAAGGGATGAAGACCATCCTTTACCTTAGACATGTAACGTGAGGTGATATTTTGGAGCACAGCCAGGTCTTGATTTGTTCTAACTGGGGCCAGGCGAGGAGAGGAAAGGAAGGAGTTCTGGGTGGTAATATCTCTCAGCATTGGCAGGAAATATGCTGCCGTATATGTCCATCTGAAAGTAGCGGACCATGGCAGTATTTATTTATGTGCTTCCTGATTCTAGGAACTTATCTTTTGTGAATCGGGTAAGGATATAAAGATGGGTAAAGAGTCCTTTACTGCAACATGTCTGTAAAAGTGAATAGATTTTTTCCTTTCAAATTTGAAGGGATGAAGCAAGCTAATTTGAAAACACATTAATACCTGAATAAAGGAATGAACGAATCAATGATAAAGCCAAAAACATAATTAGGGAATTTGCATACTAATTTTGATTATCTCTATTTAGTAACAGTTTTCGATGTTTGTGTCACTAAAAAAATAATGACAGAACTGTTTCTCAAAAAGAATAAAATGAATTTCATGCATGACCTAAGCTACATATTAAAAGCAATATTTACCTGATCTCCCTGGAAGATTTTCTGGTATGGTAGAGTTACATTAACCTGAACAGTATCCTTGCTTCCTAATTATTAACTTCACCCTGAACCTCATCTTTCTCATCTGTAAAATGGTGATAACATGTTCTTTATGAGGTTGTTGCTAGGAATAACCTAGAAAATATGTATAACATACCATGGAGATGAAAGCATTTAAGAGATATTGAGGTCTTTTCACAAGCATCTCTGCATGTAAGAAAATGCTTGGTACTTACAATTAAGTGCTATATCTTATTTACGTAGACATTAATTTTTGTTGCAGTTGGAATTGTCACATTTTTAATTCAGTTATTCATAAATAAGAAAGGAAAACAAATCAGGATCTAGACCAAATAATAGACATTGGGAGAGGCCTTGTCAATAAATTCAACTTGGCCATCTTAACATAAATGCAGTTTCTTTTTTAAGACAATGTGTTTAGAGTGTATTCATCATGATCAACTATACTATTAAAAAAAGAGAGCAAAACAAACAAATAATCCAGAGGTAGGTGAGGAAATTGAAGCCCAGGGAAATGATATGAGTCTTATAAAATGACGTACATTTATTTATTGGCAGGGCCCAAATAGTCCAAGTCTTTTGCAGTTTCAAATCCAGACCACTTTCCACTTTATAACAAAAGAGTTTTCTTACAGGCAGAAATATTCATATGATCTTGCATCAAGAAGATTTTATTCATTGCTATTACACAAGTACTTTTTCTAACTGAAAATTCTGAAAAGGGTGTAAGTTTAAGCAGCATTCTCTTGAGATTGCTGATAATATGTAGAAAAGATTAGAGAGTGCAATAAAAAATAATGTGGAAAAGGGCAGAGGAAAATGATTATTCTGTACGATGGGGGAAAAAAGCTTAAGATACTACAACAAAGACATTAAAAGTTAACATTGCTCCAGGCAGCAATATGTTGTAATTCTCTGGCAGAACACAGAGCAGATTTTCCCAATCCCAGTACAGTAACTCATGGGAGCTGCAGGTTCAATGCCTTCTAAAATGACAGCTCATGCTCATTGTTTGCTTGTGGGATAAATAGTTGGAGCTTCCAGGAGAAGCAGAAATAAGAGTCTGTATGTCCCAGACTACTCTTAGGGCCAAAATAAATTATATTTGCAAATCTTACCGTGTACATCGATTCTTATCTTTTGTAACATTTTCCAAATTTTAAAAACAAATGTTTATGTAAGGAAGTACTCTGAAAGAAATGAAGATTATTTTATGATAGCTTTGTCTCTCCCACTGCTCAAATCCAAGTTGTTTGAGGGATTGTATAATTGATGTCTTCAAAATCCATCAGAATATAAGGTAGGAAGTCAATAGTTATGAAGTAGATTAATAGATAGATTTGGTTAACAATGGAGTGTTCCTTTCAATGCAATAGTGCTTCTAGACCCATTTCCTCTGCAGTGGTCTAAATAATAACCTCAAAATAAGATGTTTTTCAGCTACTTAAAAACATATGCTGACTCCTTATTGCAAAGTCTATATTTTTTGTGTCATGATATATGAGAAAATAACTTGAAGACTTTAAAGTATTACATAAATGAGAAAAAAAGCATTATCAACTGATTTTGGCAAGTTTTTAAAGAGGGCTTAATATGTGACACTGAGGATTCAAATAATGAAAATAATGAGACCTAATCTTTGTCATATTGGACAAAGTATTCCTGTGACTAAACACTGATACAATGTAATTGAACTATGTGTAAAGAATTATGTAAGCAATAATGAGAAAACCATTGAGTTTGTTGTGCCCGGGGAAAAGTTAGAGATAATTACATTGGAAGTCATACCTTAAACCGGATTTTTAAGATAGAGTGGTGCAAAGATAAAGGAGAAAATGGGAGAAGCAAAAGAAGAAGGGTTGTGTAGGGAAAGCCAAGTTGTTGGGTGGCAGAAAAAGGAATTAAGTCACTCAATTATAATCCTTAATTCCAGGCATTAGCCATGAGTGAGGGCTAGTGAAGATTAACATTCATAACTGATAACAGATAATACCTGGGTCCGCAGAGGTGGACTGTGTATGGAGAAGAATGTATAAGGCACATTTCATTATGTAATTGCACATACACTCAGACTAAGAACAACAGTATAAATATAAATGTTTTTTCTGGATGCACTATCAGCCTTCTTCAGGGCATTTAAGTGGACCCTTATTATCTATTAATGCATAGGCATGATAAACAGTAGAGTTTTGAAAACTTTTAATTCACACACTATGTACATATATAGGCTTGGGAAAAAAGAGAAAGTATTCTTAAATTCCTCATATATTTAAATATATTTTCTGTTTTTAGGAATAGTATGAGATTATTAAAGAAGTGGCACACGAAGCTATAAATTTAGAGTAAGATGAATACATAATCGTTTTCTGCATATATTTACATATTTTATGAAAAAACATAAACAGACTGTGGAAGATCTGGCAATGTAAAACAAAAGTCACTAAAGTGATTAAAACACAGTGTTCACAGCCCAACCTATTCATGACTATCTGGCCCAGTATCTTTCTAACCAACTTGCACCATTCGTTGAGGTCCTCAAGGTACTTATCTGGCTCCATGCTCCATACTCTCTTCTAGTTGTTTAAAAACCACTGTAAACCATTGCTTAAGCATTTCTAAAACATGTAAGCTTCTTAAAAACAAAAAAATGCAGGTTAGGTTTCTGTTTCTCAAGGTAGATTACATTTTTGGCTAATTGATGCCTGGGTCTAAGTTCTATTCCTGAATCCTGAGGAAACAAATGAATTTGTGAAATTTCCCTATGTAACTCTCCACACTTCCAGATTGCACAAATTTTGTCTACTCAACTCTAAATTTTGTTCCATAACTCTTTTCTGTGATAGTTTATTGCTGAGTAGCACATTCTGCATTTACCTATTTTACGTTAGGTAGCATAAACTAATCTAAATATCTGTTTGAAAGATATTTTTAATAGTCCTATTTCATTTTTTTAATAGATCTTTATTGGAGTGTAATTGCTTCACAATACTGTGTTAGTTTCTGTTGTACACCAAAGTGAATCAGCCATATGCATACATGTGTCCCCATATCCCCTCCCTCTTGAGCCTCCCTCCCATCCTCCCTACCCCACCCCTCAAGGTTATCGCAAAGCACTGAGCTGATCTCCCTGTGCTATGCTGCTGCTTCCCACTAGCTATCGATTATACATTCGGTAGTGTATATATATCGATGCTACTCTCACTTCTCCCCAGCTTCCCTCCCCACCACCCCCGTGTTCTCAAGTCCATTCCCTATGTCTACATCTTTATTCCTGTCCTGAAACTAGGTTCATCAGTACCATTTAAAAAAAAAAATTAGATTCCATATATATGCGTTAGAACACGGTATTTGTTTTTCTCTTTCTGACTTACTTCACTCTGTATGACGGACTCTAGGTCCATCCACCTCACTACAAATAACTAAATTTCTTTTTTTTATGTCTGAGTGATACTCCATTGTATATATGTGTCACATCTTCTTTATCCATTCATCTGTCAATGGACATTTAGGTTGATTCCATGTCCTAGCTATTGTAAATAGTGCTGCAATGAACACTGTGGTACATGTCTCATTTTGAATTATGGTTTTCTAAGGGTATATGCCCAGTAGTAGAATTGATGGTCATATGGTAGTTCTATTTTTAGTTTTTTAAGGAACCTCCATACTGTTTTCCATAGTGGTTGTATCAATTTACATTCCCACCAACAGTGCAGGAGGGTTTCCTTTCTACCACACCCTTTCCAGAATTTATTGTTTCCAGATTTTTTGATAATAGCCATTCTGACTGGCGTGAGGTGATACCTCATTGTAATTTTGATTTGAATTTCTCTAATAATTAGTGATGTTGAGCATCTTTTCATGTGCCTCTTGGGCATCTGTACGTCTTCCTTGGTGAAATGTCTGTTTAGGTCTTCAGCCCATTTTTTAATTGGATTGTTTGGTTTTTTGATATTGAGCTCCATGAACTGCTTGTATATTTTGGAAATTAATCCTTTGTCTGTTGTTTCACTTGCAAATATTTTCTCCCATTCTGAGGGTTGTCTTTTTGCCCTGTTTATGGTTTCCTTTGCTATGTAAAAGCTTTTAAGTTTCATTAGGTCCCATTTGTTAATTTTTGTGTTTTTTTTTTCCATTACTTTAGGAGATGGGTGAAAAAAGATCTTGCTGTGGTTTATGTCAGAGTGTTTTTCCTATGTTTTCTTCAAAATGTTTTATAGTGTCTGACCTTACATTTAGCTCTTTAATCCATTTTGAGTTTATTTTTGTGTATGGTGTTCAGTAGTGTTCTAATTTCATTCTTTTACATGTAGCTGTCCAGTTTTCCTAGCACCACTTATTGAAGAGGCTGTCCTTTCTCCATTGTATGTTCTAGCCTCCCTCGTTGTAAATTAGGTGACCATATGTGCGTGGGTTTATCTCTGGGCATTCTATCCTGTACCATTGATCTATTTTTCTGGTTTTGTACCAGTACCATACTGTCTGGATTACTGTAGCTTTGTGGTATAGTGTGAAGTCAGGGAGACTGATTCTTCCAGCTCAGTTTTTCTTTCTCAAGATTGCTTTGGCTATTCGGGGTCTTTTGTGTTTTCATACGAATTGTAAAATTTTTTGTTCTAATTCTGTGAAGAATGCCATTGGTAATTTGATAGGGATTGCTTTGAACCTGTAAATTGCTTTGGGCAGTATAGTCATTTTTCACAATATTGATTCTTCCAATCCAAGAACATGATATATTTCTCCATCTGTTTATGTGATCTTTGATTTCTTTCATTAGTGTTTTATAGTTTTCTGAGTACAAGATTGACATGGAAATGTGTAATCTTTCCTTACTTACTAATGTAATGGTGGTGTTCCGGAGGAGGTAGAAGGTGCTGTGTTGATCATAACAATTATAAGCTCTCATAAATGGTTGCTTATAGAAAATGTAAGGGTACATCATGTATTTTATTCAGGTTAAGGTCCAGGACTTCTAAGCCCATTTGATTAAACGATGGTTATGATTACACCAACAATAATAATAACAACAACAAAATCAACAAACAAACCCACAAAGGGAAAAGAAAAAAAAACCCAAAACAATCAAACTTCTGAACTTCATAAGGCTTTAGGCCCATAATGGATTTTAGGATGCAGCCTTTTATTTTTCCATTCATTACAGCCTTGCAAAAAGGACATTCTGTTTCTCACTTGATATATTCTAAACATGATCTTAACTCTTTGTGCTTTAGTTCACTGTTATAAACCACCTGCTACTGCAAAGAAGATGTTTTAAATCCCAAGCAAAACTAAATTAATAATCATATGATACATAGCAGGTCATATAGCTTTTTTCTGACCAAATTAATTCAAGTAAGTTACTTGTTCTACATTTGGATGCTGACCCTGGTAAATTGTGGTGACATCCAGAAAATTACTTGTTAGGGAAAGGTATTTAGGATAAATAGGTTTCAGTGTGAAGGTGCTGCAATGCCAAAGATATAAATATTTAGGAGCTTGATTAAATTTTGATTCTAAGTTCAGGACAATCTTCAGTTGATCCTATTGTACTATATGGCTTCTTGCTTTTCAAAAAGCTATGGCCGCTTGGAAAGTTAATTTAAAAGTGTGTGTGTATGTTTCACCTTACTTGGCTCTCAGGAAGTCACATTTAGAATAGATCTTTCACCAACAAGAAGAAATGCTGGGAGCTCACTTGAATGAAGCACAGATAAACAAACAAAATCCACTGTACCATATGGCAGTTGTACTATACAATTAAATTTATTACCAGATAAAACTGTTGGCTTATGCATTTCATAGTTTTTACTATATATAGCCAGTGTTTTGTTTTGTTGTGTTTTTTTTTGCGGTACACGGGCCTCTCACTGTTGTGGCCTCTCCCGTTGTGGAGCACAGGCTCCGGACGCGCAGGCCCAGCGGCCATGGTTCACGGGCCCAGCCGCTCCGCGGCATGTGGGATCCTCCGGGACCGCGGCACGAACCCGTGTCCCCTGAATCGGCAGGCAGACTCCCAACCACTGCGCCACCAGGGAAGCCCATAGCCAGTGTTTTTAGAAGTTTTCTGTAGGGTTATTTGCCCAGACTTCTGAAAAAAATAACAATATGTCTTTGTTGCAGGAAGTGTAAGAAAATGAAATCCAACTAGAATAGCGAGCAAATTACAGACTAGTTCCCTCCTAATCCTGGTACAACTACTAAGAGCTATAAAGATGTTTAACCTAATGAATATAACATTCTATCTGTTCTTTAATAAGTGTACCCTTGTATCCAATAACCACAGCAGAAGTTTTTGCAGCATATAGTCCATAAAGAGAAAGTAGGTTTCTTACCTTAAAGTTATTTAACGTTGTTTATATGAACTCTTAACTGCCAATTAGGCTGCTAAATTTTACTGAGTTCAGACAAGCTCAGTGTTGAAAAGGCAATGTCATTTTTCATTTATGGAATGATGTGCTTTTCTTAAAATTTCACATATTCTAACCCCGATCAGCCAGTCAAGTTACCCATGTTCCACATGGAAATATATAAGCATGTCCTTTTCTATGGGGAGTAACTGAATATTTCTTGCATTTTATGTGGGCTATTTTCAAATCCTCAAATAAGTTATATCTGAGATCTGACATTTTTATGGCTCAAAATCCTTTTTAATTTACATCCTTAATTAGGTCACATTAAGGAAAGTACTTTTTTTTAAAAATCTACTGTATCCATTCATCTGTGAAAGTGGACATTTATATTATTACTTCAGATAAGATTGCTCTCTGTGTTTCAAAAGCTCTGATGCATTTAACAAGTGCAATTTCATAGCATGCATACATAGACAACATTATAAATAGTATTCAGTGTAACTTTTATTCAGGCTATGAATTTGTACTTTATTCTTTTTCCTTTCCTAGTCTTACTTCTGTGTTTCTCATTTTTCATTAAGAAACTTTCAAAATAGTCTTAAAATGTGATGTTCTGCGATGCTTGTGTTTAGAACCCATCACAGCTCCCTCCCCCAAGAACAAAGCTGGCTGTGAACCCCCCTCACTTCCACTTGGATATGCAGTTTGACTTTCTCAGTGAAGTTGGCAGTGATCCTTAAGGCTGAAAGGGAATCCTTCAAGGAGGACAATAGTGCTTTTCTTTGGCAGTAGGAAAAGATGCAAGAGAACACAATTAATTCCCTACTCTTGCCTTCAATGGCTCAATTCAGCTGGGCGCATTCACCGGCATTTTCAGTGACTGGCGTGGAAAGGAATACAGAAAAATGGATCTACAGAATTGCTCCTCAAGAGAGACAACTTACTTATCCATAACCTGTCAAATTTACCACCAATTAGTATCAGTATCATGAATTCTTTACAAATTTGGCAAGGCACTTTTTTTCTGTTTTTTTTTTTTGTTTATTTTTTTTTTAAGATTGGTCCTGTTTTCAGAGCATATCCTCAAAGTTCTGCCTTCTCCGTTATGTAAATTTCTTTCTTTTTAAAATAGAAATAGTAAAATATGATAATACAAAGTTGTGAATAATATTTGGCCCAGCGCTTGTAGAAATGGAAATTACCTGAGAGGCAAAATTAATAATGAGTTGGCACAATAAGTTTACTACAATGGGTTTGACACCTTGATTGCATTTCTCAGGTGCATTTGTTGTTGCTTTGGGGAAGGTATGTACATTGGGTTCAACAGAGCATAGAATTTTACATTAACCTCTTATTTTCCACACTTTGAGCATAATGATTTTAATAGGGTCTGCTTGTCTATGTAAGGTAGGTAGAACGAAGAATGTGTGCTTTTATCAATATCACTAGCCTTATTTCAGTCAGTTCAGCTTAGAGTGAGAAAATATCAGTGACTGCTCATGCATCTGTTTTTAAGTTGCTTGACTAAACCTCATTCCCAAGAGGATTTTTTTTTTGTCAAGTTGAATTCAACAATAATTTATCCTATTCACGTCCTAAGAGTGGGAATGTTTAGCACTTCATTTTCCAACTAGTCCTGCTAATCTTTTCTCCTCCTCCCCCTCTTCCACCGAATAAACTTTTGAAGAAGCTGGGAAAATCATGAGTTGATTTTTGGAAGTTGTAGCAAACTTTGTCAGAATCTCCTTTTGAGGTAAATGACAATTTTTTTAAACAAGAGATATAATTAAAAGGAATTTATATGACTAAAGATAATGTAACAATGTCATCTAATTTCCTCTGATTCGGTGTGGCCAAGTTTCCAGCATTCTCTGATTGATATTGTTATCTGTATTAAAATATCTAGGTTTGGGAGTTCCCAACTAGGTTTGAGGAATTTTCACATTCCAAAAGAAATAAAACAATCTTTGAATATCAGGCATCTAAGAGAAAGAGGGAGGACAAGAGAAGTTATGTAATTTGACAGACTGTATCATTCCTCCCAGGAGGTCAGCAATTAAAAGCATGCTGGAATAAGGTGAGAAAGAAGAAAACCAAAATTGTGCTATTCAAAAATAAAGGGGAAAATATGAAATAATAACAAATCAAACACCACTGCTACTCTCATTACTACTGTGAGTTGGTCCTAATATTTAACTCCAACCATCTGCCAGTCTAAGTTCATTGCATGGATTTTATCATTTACTCATCTCAAAATCCCATGAGCTGGGAACTGGTACACTTCCCATTTTGCTGATAGGAAACAAAGGCATTTGACTTTAAAAATTATAAGGAAGTTATATTATGCACCTCCTTTCCCTATTGCTAAAATGTATACTTGGAGGGTATGAGTAACTTAGCCAAAATCACATAGCTGTCAGCATCTGGATTCTAATCCAGATAGTCTGACTAGTGCCTTTTGTCCTAATGACTATGCCATGTTACCACTCCTCATTTTAGTTGATAAAAAATAAAATTTAAATCAGGATATAATTATTACTCTCATCCAGGTATAAAATAAAAACATGTCAAAGATTTTATTTAATTAATTCATTAATGAAGGAACCAGAAAGTTATTGCATTTGGTCCAAAGGAGAACCCAAACTTTCACACATTAAAATAAGATAAGGAATGCTGAAGTAAATTTACAAGTGAATGCAAAACTGGCAAAAAGGGTCAATATCCGAAGGGCAGAATCAATTGTACTCTACTGAACACAATCTGCATTTTTATGAACTGGAATTATTTTTTTATTACTATCTGTTTTAATTCCACATTAATCACATTTTAAGTGTCCTGTTGCTTAAAGGACTCACAAGAATCACTTTGTTCTCATAGAACACCTTCGTTACAGGCAGAATATACAGAACAGCAGGAGCAGAAGTATTTGCATTGAAAAGGGTCCAGAGATATCAGGCACGGGCTTTTTTTCTCTCCCATTCCTGGGTGGGTTGCACAGGACAGGCATTGTCTCTAGTACCACCACTGGGGTATATGCAAAGTACCCTCAATACCAGGAAGCCCACAGTCTGCTCATGGTGGGAGGCTGTTCCCGTAGGCACATCCTAGCTGTATGACCAGCATTAACCTTTGAAGCCCCACCACAGGCTTCACCAAAACTAGATGCAAATCATAAATCCAATTTTATCATTTAATAGTGACACAGCTTGATACAGTCTACTCCAAAACTCATATACACTCATGATTATAAGATATCATTTCTCTTTAGTTAATAAATTCTATAGCATTGGATCAGTAACCATGGGAATCTGTGTGTGGTCAATCCAAAACAGCTGAAATTAACCCATGCTGTGCATCATTATTTTTCTACAGGTTAAATACTATCTGTACAGAACTGTAAAAAATAAATAAATAAACAATGAGATAACAACGAAGTGGAGATAATACAGATGGTTGAGAGTTAGGACACTAAAAAAATTTCAAAGTATTTCACAAGATTTTCATATACTGTGTAATCAAAAGTAAGACAATTTCTATATAACACCAGTCTAACTAAAGTCAAATTTCCAGTCAATCTTCTGTGTGTTTCTACTTATAATCAAAGTTTCTGATACATAGATATATTCATAATTGACTTTCTCTTTTTTTTTCTTTTTTTTCTTTTCTCCTTCCCTCTCCCCATTATAGTTTGCAAAATTAGAATGCACAAGAAAGGACCTCCAGTTGCATAGTTTCAGAGTTAATTTAAAACTCTTTATTTTAAAATATAGTTGAAATCTTATATTCAGCCATACCTTGGTTTCGTGGAATATTGCTTTAAAGTTGGTTACAAGAAATGTTTCTCTGCTTTTCTTCATTTCTCTCATTCCTTTCATTTATTTTTTTTTCTGTAAAAAACTGGGAAAGCAGTTTAAACTATATAAACTGACAAATACCTCACTAAAATTAAATTAAAATGTACATGGTTCATGGAAGAGCAAACTTCAATGTAGTCAAGAGATAATTTTGTCCACTTTTTTTTACATTGAATTGAAAATTGTTTTAATTTTTTTTTTTTTTTGCGGTACGCGGGCCTCTCACTGCTGTGGCCTCTCCCTTTGCGGAGCACAGGCTCCGGACGCGCAGGCTCAGCGGCCATGGCTCGCGGGCCCAGCCGCTCCGCGGCATGTGGGATCCTCCCGGACCGGGGCACGAACCCGTGTCCCCTGCATCGGCAGGCGGACTCGCAACCACTGCACCACCAGGGAAGCCCGAAAATTGTTTTAATTTTAAGCAGATTAAACTCAGACTTTTCTGCTAAGTTATAATTATGCTATGTTATGTTCTCTAATTTGATTCAAAAAAGAAAATAAATAAAACTTGGGTTACACTGTATAAAGCATTACTCTCTGTGATGTTACAGATTGAACACCTTGACTTTTAATTAGCTCCATCCAGCAAAACAAGTACTTTTTTTTTTTTTTTTTTTTTTTTTTTGTGGTATGCGTTTCTCAGTATGATCCAGGTGTTTGACGGTCAAAGTTTTGGCAGTTACTGTATCAGAAGGAAACATGATTTGGCAATGCATAAACTCATGAAAGGTGTTCTTCCTGCTACCATATGGAACAAAAGTAACTATTAATGATGGAAGGGAGAGAGATTTCATCACTTGCAGTTTGTTGAGGAATATTCCTCAAAGCTGACAGTGTTTTGGTTGAAGTTTTAAGGCATGGGAAGTCACCTGCCTTAGGAATGTAAACAAGATTTTCCTTTGCCTTTTTCTAGGGACAATGGCAGAAGAAATATAGTCAGAAATGTTTTGTGTGGTTTTTGTTTGGATACATTTACATTTATCTAATTAAGATTTCAGGACGATTTGATTCTAAGAGTAGGAAAAAAGATCACACCAAGATCAGTAATATGATTTTAACTGGGAAATTAAATACTCTAGTGAGATTGGGCTAAAGTCACAACGCAAAGGAGACCCAAATCATCTTGCAGAGGCCTTCCGCATTTTTTCATTTTAGTAAAACAATAAGAACTAGTATCCATTTTTGTAAAGATTTTTTGGAGAATTTGTAGCTTCACTTATTCTTTGATAGATACTTAATTAGTTAATATGCTATATTAGGCACAGAAGATCAAGACAAATGAAAATTCCTTCCCTGGAAGAATTGTAATGCTGAGGGTGAAAGAGCAATGTTCACAGAGACATATAATAAGATGGATCTGCTGTGGATAAGGGTTCTGCTGCTGAATACAGCAACACATGATTTAAATATGGATCTTCCACACATTATCTATGTCCTTGGACAGATGTGTTGCCTCACGTATTGAATGATAACCATAATAATTGTGTTATAAAGCTACTCTGAAGGTAATGTGCCAAACACGCTGCCTAGTTCAGAATAAGTGTTCAGAGTATGTTTAATATTAGATATGAAGTAAATGATGAGGATGGGAATTATATTAATAATAATTACATACACGGCATTGTAAGGAGTACTCACACGTAGAAGGTGAACCCAGGCTCTCCTCTGTCCGTTATGACTTAAATGCAAAATATGAAACAGAAATAATCTAACTGGCATTATTCTGATGTCAAATTGCACTGTAAAAAAATGTGTAAAAAATAATATGTTTGCTGATATGGCGAGAGGGATGGTAGCATGATACATCTAATGACTGGATCGACTAGATGCATCTGAAATTATTTGTGAACTTCCTAAAATGTAGTTTCAGGGTAAGAGAATAATACCATTAGTTTTATAAAATTAATTATTTTTATTACAAATAGATAAGTGACAATAGTGATGTGGGAGGCTTGATTAGCATAAAAAGGTGAAAATTACATATTGTCCTACATTTTTTTGTAGCTATTGTATTTAGACTTCTGTATATATTTAGATTCTGTATATATTTAGTTCTAGTCACTCAAAAGTAAGACTTGACATACTGATTTCTAGTGACTGATCTCGCTTCCATTTAAATAACTAAGAAAATCTGCCTTTAGAATAGTGAGCAGCAAAAAGACTCTGTTAATTTTACACTAGGTAATTAAAGATAAGTAAAGTGACAATGAATCTTATATTTCTCCTATATTCCTTAAAAAAATTTGGTAGTGGTAACAGGAATTTACCATTTTCATGACATATCACTGTTTGGCTGGTGCTTGTTATTTGGCCCTTACAATAGGCCATACATACATAGTACAGACTGAGTTGCTCCTTTGACCTAGTGCTTACCTATCCTGAAAACAATTGTTTGTTTATTTGTTTACATAAAACTTTACATAGCCTATGAGATCATTTGCTTAAAAGAATATCATGAAAATATTGTGGTGTGTTAATATCTCAGAATGATAATAACTGTATCTAAATTCCATGTGTTACTAGACTCATTTCTTTACTTACTTGCCATCTCAGGTTTATGTAATTTACTTGTTATGCATGCTTTACAAAAAGGTACTTGAAAATATGATATATTTATATATGGAGGGAGACAGAATTAGAATCTTAACTCACTTTGGTTAAATAAATAAATAAATGTTATTCCAAGAAGCCATCTGAAAGAATTGCAAGCCATATAATGAAAGAGGCATGAAATTCAATTAGTTCGAGTTGTTTATTTAGACAATCAGTTAACCAATATGCATTGAGTAGTCACTATGTTCTAAATTCTAGTTACACAGAAGGTATTAACCTCCTGGAATTTTCATTCTAGTGGATAAGACTATACATCTGGGAACAAATACATTGTATAATTTCAGATCGTGGCCACTACTATAAAGAAAATGAACCAGGGTCATAGGATAAAAATGGACTGGGTGGAGTGCTTTACCGGGGGAAAATAAAAAAACAAGCGTAGGCCTAGAGTCAGAGAGGTAAACAGACATATATATCAATCAAGGCTCCATTTTCTGAATGTGTATGTTACTTAGGCTCAGTGAACCTCTGTTTCCTTATCCGTAAAAGAAGGATCACACCAACCTTGCAGAATTGTCCTGAGATAACAAATATTATATGTATAATATATGTTGCATAGTAGGCCTTCAATAATTATCACTTAAGAACCGTATACTAAAAGCCACAAGGATTCTTCACGTGGCTGTGCCTTTGTCTATAATGTCTCCTTCTCTTAGAATTGCTTTTTCAAAGGCCTCATAAGCTAAACACACAGGTGTTTGTACTTAACTTTTTTTTTTTTTTTTTTTTTGCGGTACGCGGGCCTCTCACTGTTGTGGCCTCTCCCGCTGCGGAGCACAGGCTCCGGACGCGCAGGCCCAGCGGCCACGGCTCACGGGCCCAGCCGCTCCGCGGCACGTGGGATCCTCCCAGACCGGGGCGCGAACCCGGTTCCCCTGCATCGGCAGGCGGACGCGCAACCACTGCGCCACCAGGGAAGCCCTGTACTTAACTTTTAATTCTCACTGTAAATAAAGCAATTATTCTTTGGTCAGGAGTGTTTGCTCCTCTAAAAGAGAGAAGGGAATGTGGGCATATGCTCATTGGGTATTTTGGGAAATTATTTATCTCAGTGAACCTGGTTCAGATACATCACTACCAGCTTGCATTTCAGGGGCCACCTGGCTCATCATCTGACAACAGCATGCTGTGTGACTTGAAAAGAATCATTTCCATACATTAATTTTCTGTAAATGAACATTTTCACATAGCAGTTTTCTATTCGAGGAGCTTACACCTAGATTACAAGGACTCTTACAATGCACATTTGCTTAGATGTTGTTTTGTCAGTCCAATTCTTATTAAATTCTTTTGTGTGTGTGTAAAGCCTCCTCAAATTGTCAAGTCCTTGAGATCAAGGACTCCTCTACTTCTTTAACGCTGTTATGGGAATGTGGTACACAAGGCAAGTGTTGTGTACATAGTGAGGGTTGCTTGTTACAATTAAATATAATTATGTTATATAATCCACTTCAAGAGGTGTATTGTCATTTCACTAGTAATTCATCACAAAAGCTTTGATTTTTCATGTTATAAATAAGAAATCAAAGCCTCAAGATGCAAAATAGCCTTTCCTAAAACCAAATAGAGAAATGTAATAAACATTTGAACCAGCTTTCTAAATTAGTCCCAAAATTATTTTCATCTAAAATAATTTCACTATTTTAAAATAGCATGAAAATTAATTTAGTCTTGCTGGAGATGAATTTTGAAACAATTCTTATGTCATTACAATACTAAATACTAGGATTTTATAGAGACTTTCAAATGTATAGTATAAATATGATGGAGGGTTAGAAAGTATTAGATGCAAATTTTAGAGGAAACTTAAACAAAAATTAGTAATGAATATTTACATGTGCTTGTGAATAGGGAAGATGTCCAGACTTGGGTTGATTGTATAAGCATACCAATAGAAGACAGATGCATTTTAAAAATGAAATATGCCAAACGACATGATTAGGCTACATTATTGGCTTACTTAGGAAAATGAATTTGATCATTCTCATAACACACCATTACCTAAATTCCCTTGGGAAAATAGAACTTCAAAATAAATCATAGCTGGTAAAATACTGTTCGGTTATGGACCTGAAGTAGGGAAAGGGTGAGAAAATATAGAGGAAGGAGAAAAAGTGGCAAAATCAAAGATTCCTCTTTTAATTAGTTAAAAATCACTTTTTGCTTTTCTCTTGAGATGTGATTAATCTTCATTACCTCTTTACAATTGTAGATGTGTGAGACTTTGCAGTGGATTAGTTATTATAGAAAAAAATTTTACAGAATGTATATATATATATATTTATTTTATTTTATTTATTTTATTTATTTATTTTTGGCTGTGTTGGGTCTTTGTTGCTGCACGTGGGCTTTCTCTAGTTGTGGCAAGCAGGGGCTACTCTTCGTTGTGGTGCACAGTCTTCTCATTGTGCTGGCTTCTCTTGCTGCAGAGCACGGGCTCTAGGTGAGTGGGCTTCAGTAGTTGCAGCACCCGGGCTCAGCAGTTGCAGCTCACAGGCTCTAGAGCACAGGCTCAGTAGTTGTGGTGCACGGGCTTAGTTGCTCTGTGGCATGTGGGATCTTCCCAGACCAGGGATCAAACCCGTGTCCCCCGCATTAGCAGGCGTATTCTCAACCACTGCACCACCAGGGAAGCCCTATAAATATATTTTTAATTTGCCCAGATGTTTTCCAGACATAGGACTGAGACCACTTATTTCAAATAAGCCACATGATTTTGACTAAAATTGACTGAATGTGACATGACAGTGGGATTGAGCCAAACTGCTAAAATTATGCTAAAATACTTTGGTGGCCTAATTGATAGTCCATACTGCAGTGTTATTCTTTATAACATTATTAAAATGGAAAACAATGCATATTTTCTCAAACATGCATTCACTGGAGTAAAATTGATATATATTTATTCAAATTTATTAAAATATTCACCTCGTCCCCACCCATTTATTTAATATAATACCCAGTTTAATTAAAATTATAGACTTATTTGTTAAAGAAATGGTGATTTTCATGTTTACATGTGTGAATTTAATCAGTCCTGCTATATCCTTGTGGATTATTCTTTATTCCTGTAACAAATGTTATATCAGGGTATATGCTATATAGTAGAAATGGTACAAATGGAGATTAGCTTTTCCTCTAAAAATGGATTTTATTATTGTCCCGAAGTGGGATTTTTCTATCTTGAAATTGGCAAAACAAATTGTTTATGGCTTTGGCATGGGTGCCTTTTGAGCACATCTGCCTCATTCCCATTAATTGTCTCAATTTAAAATGTTATGTGTTGCTTATTATGAAGACTCTTCAGTTCCATATAATTGTTATCAGCTTACTAGTAAGTGATCTGTGCATATCATTTAATTATTTTAAAAGATAATATCCTGAATCAGAACTGCATTATCCTTAATATACCATTTTAAAAGTAGTATTAACTTTCACCATAAAATATTAAATAATCACAACTATGATTAACATGCTTCTTTTCATTTAAAGATGCTATAATCCTCTGTTACATTAAAAACAGGGTAAAAAAAAACGAACAAAAAAACAAAAAAAACCAGGGTAAGTCCAGAAATACAGTTAATGTCTGAGATAACCTTGATGATTTTCCATTTATCTTATATTTTATATAAAACACTCACTCTTAACATAGAACACTTAAAATATCTAGCACAAAATAGGTAAGCTGACCCTTGAACAACACGGGGTTAGGGCTGCTGACCCCTGTGAAAAACAGGGTAAAAAAAAACAAACAAAAAAACAAGAAAAACAAAAAAAACCAGGGTAAGTCCAGAAATACAGTTAATGTCTGAGATAACCTTGATGATTTTCCATTTATCTTATAGTTTATATAAAACACTCACTCTTAACATAGAACACTTAAAATATCTAGCACAAAATAGGTAAGCTGACCCTTGAACAACACGGGGTTAGGGCTGCTGACCCCTGTGCAGTGGGAAATCTGCATATTTGCTAAGTCTGCCTCGAAAACAAAAGAACTGATAAATGACCTACCCAAGGACAGGAGCCTGAAATAGTTTGGATAGAATCAGGACTCAAACCCTAGTTCTTTTGATTCCACATACTGTGATCTCAAATCAAGCACAAGCTTTCCCCCACACTTAGTTAATTTAAACATCTGTAAAATGAAAATACAGGTACTATGTTTATTGAAAAAAAATCCACGTACAAGTGGACCCACGCAGTTCAAACTCGTGTTGTTCAAGGGTCACCTGTGTACTTAACATGTGTATGTTGGATGAATGAAGAGATGTGTATACAGTAATCACATGTAAAGCAAGGCCTCAGGAGTTTTCGTAAATTATCCAGTTTAATACTCACAATAACTCTGCAACAAGCAAAGGTACTATTATTGACTGGCTTCCACACGTGAGGAACTTTACATATTTAATTTTCCTTATTTCTAACAGCATCTTCTTCATTTTAGCAATGGAAAAATAGAGATTTCAAAAGTTAGGTGACTTGGTCAATGACATCATTATCTTAGTGGTCAAGTGAGTATGGATGACAGTTCTGGCTGACTCAGAAGTCTGTCATAATTTCTTGCCCTATACTATTATTTACATATGAGATTGTTAACTTTAATGATGCATATGATTCAATATTATATATCTGATTGGGCCATCAGTATATTGTACCTTCAAGCAAATGTGAAGATATGAGCTTTAGAACTTAATAAATATTATTCTTCAGATATGCTAAATTTAATGGCTGAGAAGAAAATGGAAAGCTGCTTATTTAAAAAAGAAAGAAAACAATTTAAAAAAAGACAAAAAATGTATTTCATCCCTTAGGTGTAAAAGATGCTGTATCTTTCTTCCCACTCATCTTCTAAGGGGGAAGGTTTTCATCTGGAAAATTAGATCATTTCTGAATGATCACAGTGTCTTTCTCGCACATTTTAAAATCAAATTTTAATATCTTTCTCTCAAATTTTAATAAAAATTTATTTTACAAATAGGCAATTTAATTTACAAAAATTTATTTTACAAATAGTTATAATAGTTAATTTGTGTGCTCACTTTATCTCTGAGTACACAGAGAATTTGCAGTTAGAATTATTTATTTCAGGAATTTCCTGCCAATGATCCATTCTTTTCCAGTAATCTAGAATGCAATTCTCAAAACCTGTAACCAAAGAATACAGTCTTTTATTTTCTAAAATAAAGTGTTCTGCTTCTTTTGTTTTTATTTCCAAAGTTTAGAGTTCCTTTGCCCAATAATATTATTTTAATTTACTAAATTACTGGCAGATAAAGGAAGACTTTCCATTTTACTTGAGTTTTTTTTAGACAAAAATAGTACAAGCCTCTATATTTTTGGACTTTTGCCAAAAACTCTAGGCAAGTTCATGTGGTCTTTCCACATCAGTTTGTAATCCAACTATTCGAAAAGAGACAGAAGATACGGCATGAATGAAACAAGAACTCCAAGGCCAGGAGGTTTCAATTTTGAAAGAGTGTTAGTGGCAAAATATGTGACTGTAGACATAGCAGTGTGAGTGATGAGAGAGGATTTGAGTTTAAGAGTAAGATAATCTTGTGAAGGAAGTTTCAAAAGAGCAGTCTAGAGAAGAGGAGATTTTAGTTCCATGAAGCTGAATTGATTGAAAAATGAAATTAAGGATTCTCTTATAGAAAGACCAGGACCCTAAAAGTTAAAACCATTTCATTGTATAACCAGATATAATTTATATGTTTAGTAATCCAAAGGGATCATTTGTGCAGTGTCGTGCTAAGCAGATTTGCAGTCAATTTAAATCCTATAGTGTAATTGGGAAGGAAGATGGCTCCAAAGGAGGGGACAGAGGGGGAATGGCATAACAGCCCCTATCATTGAAATAGCTAGTTTAACAATGCTCTAAGTATCTAAGGGCCCTTTTAAGATGCCGTGTGAATTTATTATTTTTGCTATAGAATTCTGAAGTATTTGAGTTTCCAGCAGTTCAATGCATGGACAACCTAGTTAGAAGTAACAGAGTTACGCATTGCTTTTATCCTCGAAGTGAAATCTAGCTTAAACTCAATATGTTATGTTTAAAACTCCAGGACACAGATTTTAGATGAAGTTCTTATGATAGGCTCTTCATAAGAATCACATGAACTTGATGCCATTGTTTACAAGAGATAACCTTGAAGGGAACACAAAGCTTCAAATGTTGCTGCATCTCATGGTAGTGGACAGCAAGGACTTACTTTGAGCATCTCATATGAAAACTATGTATTAGTGAAGTGTATTTTATTTTCTTGAAATGTCTGATGTTGCATTAAGACCTCTAAGCTCTAGCAACACTATAACTACTGTAATTTTATCACAATTGGCCTCTTTGCAACTAGATTCAAAATAGTTCACTTAGCCCTGTACATAACCAACAAACTGACTGTGTGAATTCCCTGCTCAAAGAACTTCAGTGGCTCCCCACTGCCTATTCAATGACAGGAATTCCTTAGTCAGGCATTCAAGTCGCTCTACACAGATCACTTACATATTTCTCTGAGTGCAAACTAAATGATCCTGCTTCTTGTCCATCATCCATCACTTCTGTTTCAACATAATTTATAATACTTTTACTGACTGTATAACTAATACATTGTTGAAATCATTGTAGAAGATTAGGAAAATATAGAAAAGGAAAATGAAAAGAAAAAAAAAAAGCACTTGTTTTTCTGCCATGTGAAGAAAATCAATATTAATTGCGAATATAGTGAGCACGTTTGAAATTATATTGAGTTTAGAAGTTTACAATCTGAATGCTGAATATTTAAGTTGGTGATATTTTTGATATTATACAATATTATTAATATATTATATAATATACACCTTTTGTGGGCATCTCTAATAATTACTTGTAAATAAATCCTTGAAAGTGGAATTGAATTATTGAATTATAATATAAAAACTTTAAAGCTTTTCAATTTTTTACCAACAACATCACCTGCAGAGCAGTTACACTGATTTAGTCTCCCAAAAGGCAAGTGTGAGTTGTCCATTTCCCCAACTCTCCTCACATATGTGGTTGTATTTGACATTTTAAATTTATGAATATTTTTTCTTGGATTTTGTTTTTCCCAGTACTATTATTGTATTATTTATTGATTTTTAAAGATCCCAACATGTTATATGCATAACACTTTGTCATATATTGTAACATTTCCCCATGTTTTACTTAAATTTTGCTACATTTTTTTAAACATTTAAAAATATTTGTGTAGTGGAACCATCTCTTTTTCTTTTATGGGTGTTTTCTTTACCATAATGCTTAGAAAATATTTTAGGCAAATATTTACCTATATTTTTTACTTTATATTTTAATAACTATTAAACGATTATTGCCTTACTCTATAGAGTAGGGCACATTGTTTTTGCATATGATGAGAGATAGGAATATAACATTATTGTCTTTCAAGCAAATTTATCAATTGCCCAGGTACTATTTAATAAACTAATGGTTTTTATTGTCAATTTAATTATAAACTAAATTCATGTATATACAGATCTCTGTTTCTATTACTTTTGTTTTATCACTTTCATCTGTCAATTATTCTTTCTGTAGTATAGTGGATTTAGACTATGTTTTATATCCAATAATAATAATTAGACCTATCTAATCACTATCTCTTTTCCCCAGAATATCTGTCATTCTTCACTGTTTAACATTTTAGATTAAATTTAGACTCTCTTTGTCATATCCCTGTACACTCTCTGCACCCTCTGCCGGGGAGGAAAAAAAAAAAAAAGCTTGGACGTGTTTTCTGTTTACTTTGAGAGATATGAAGCATACAGATGATAATATGGGTGGTCAGCATGTTTCTTTTCTATTTGAAAGTGACTACTTTCATCTTTTAGAACTTTTCATTTTGTTATTTTAAAAACACAGATGCATTTTTTAAAACACAGATGCTAGAGCACATTGTCAACAACACTAATATTTTTGAACATTCGTGTTTTATATTTGTGCATCACTCCATGTTCAGAATATGCTGGGTTATGGGTGTAGTTTGCCTACTTTAGAGATGAGATCACTGAGGCTCAGAAAGAACTCAAGATTGCAAAACCCAAAGAAAGTAAGGAAGGAGCCCTTGCCCACCTATGTACAACGTCTAAAACCACTTTGGGTTGCAGCTGCTAAGACTCAAGGGCTCTGAGATGTAATCTAGCACTTTCACTATTGCACTGTGCAAAGTCCCTTACTTTGCCTTCATGTCTGATGCATGTTAACTGAAGTTCTGGAAGACTTGCAATTTTTTGACCTTTTAACATAGGAGAATGACTTTTGAAAAAGGACCTATCTCCCATTTTACGACAGAGGAGGCTTACAGAAAGTGACATAAATAATATGACTACCATAGGAAGAAACATTCTTACAAAGACTCAGTATTGGGACTGAGACATTGTGGAGATTTAGAAATTTTCAATTATTTAACAGTATTGCTATTGCATTGAGGCATTCCATTCCGTTCTATAACAGCATTGGTAATCTTTTTAACAGTATTGGTTATTCACTGTTTATTTTTATTCTTTTTGTTACTCTTTTTTTCTTTTCCTCCAATGTTACTCATTGATGTTTACCCTGAGAGAAAACTGTGTCATAACTGAAGATATTATAACATAAACCTAGATTTAAAAATCAATAGATTATTTACTCTGGGCTTAAAATATGTTTATAAATAATATATACACATATACATATATATACACACAAATATATACGAGTGTGTGTATGTAAATGTATATATATTTAGAGGATGCTGAATGGGTGAGGCAAATTTCACAAATTTCTTACTTCATGGGCAACCTGCTCTTCAAATTGTTTAAGAAATCCTATTTTTAAAGAAACTGCTATTACATTGTATCTGAGAAGGAAAGATGAAATATAAGATCCCAGATTATTTGATATTTTCACATAAACTATACTCCCTTAACTTCTTTTTCCCCAGCTGTACAGGAACTGATTCAGGGAATGATGATTATGTGGTAATACATGTCACAATTACAGCTTTTGGATAACATATTCTTACATCTAATCAGATGGCATTTAAAGTCTTTTCTTTCTGAAAGCATGAATGAAAGGTAGGAGTTGGTGTTTGCTATTTTGTTTACATGAAGAATCTCCAGGGCTGGGTGGCAGCCACAGGGCATAAGGGTGAGGAAGAGCCTTGCTCTGGGGAGCTGAGTGGACAGCGTATCAATAGTTCTTGGCTTCTGCTGGCAGCAGTGCTTTTCCAGTCTGATGGACATGGTTAGGCATCCGCTGACTCCCTTCACGGGAAAATCACAGATTCGATTCCTGAGGCACTTTGCACTCTAGAGAAAGGTACCCATTTTTTGAGTGATTACATTTCTTTCCCAGCGGCTTTCTCTCTTAGCTCTCTTTCTGTACTTTGCATTGTGCTATATCTTTAGAGGCCTTTTTCCATAGGTATCCTGTGAGCAGCCCGAAGTACAGATGTTTAACCTCAACTAAAGAAGATGAGAAAGAATGAATAGTTTAGAGCAATTTTTAAGTCACCAAGGAAAGATAAATTCTCAAAGTATGTTCTGATATTAGAAGATGATAAGCAGAAGAGTGAGAGAAAAATCAGACTGCAAAGAAATATCTCTGAGGAAGAACGGAACAGTTAAAAGGGTCTTTCTGGAGGAATTTTTGGTAGAGCTGAGGTAAGATACAAACAGCCGTGATTAATTTTTGGCACTTATTTCTGCAGTTTTGCAGTTTCTTAGTACTATTTCTTATCTTAAATTAATAGTATCCCTTAATTATACACATGGAGCTGAAGATAGAAATATTTCTTGCATTTCATCATGCTTTACTTTAATCAAGTTTGTATGATTCAAGATATAAACATTTCCTATGTGTCAGTAAGCTGTGCTTTATATATATATATATATATATACACACACACACACACACATACATATATATACATTGTTTTGTGTTCTTCGAGTATATTTGCACTTCAAGTAAAATCTAAATAATCAATATAAAACTGTCCCTGGTACATACTGAGCTCTCAGTAAATTAGCTCATTATATTTTTATTAACACCATGTGTACAATTAGTTCTTAATCAATAGTATAATGAGGATTGAAAGAGGCCAATGGAGTTATAATTTAATTAATTAATATGTCACGAGTCAGCTGACCTAAAATGCAATAATGGATGAAGCCCTGTTAGGTTCCGTAGGGACTGTGACACAAGGCACTAATGAAGATGTCAGCCACTTCAGAGGCAGGGGCAAAAGCCAGAGACTTAGTGACACGTCTACTCTAATGTTTTCTTTTCTTTTCTTTTAAATATAGTTCAATGATTTAAAATAACTAGGAAGAGTGTGTTTGAACTCCTAGATATGTGGAATATATGTTATACAGTGCCATGGAGCACAGGGACCGATTATTATATTTCATTGTCTCTTTTATTACCTGAGGGTAAGTGCAGGCAATAGAACAAGGTGTCAAGCTTACTTTTAACCTGTGCTAGAGGAAGAAGCTAGATGAAGGGTTGAAAGGTATTTCTAAGTTATTATCCTTAGAGACACCCCACTCACCGTCCCTGTGCAGCTACGAGCGTGACTGTTATCCGGCCTGTAGTGTCAGCCCCTCATATCAAGTTCTACTTAGTCCTGTTGTGTTCTCCACAGGGACCTTCACCTGAGAGCCTCTGCTTCATCTAATGCATTGTAGATGAGTACTCTCTCCCCACTGTGCAGTCTAGTCAGATGAATTGTTTGAAAACATAATAAACTCATTTCTGAATATTTAGAAAAAGTTATTTCTTTACATTATTTCAGTTAGAATGTTCTGGATCAAATGTCAAATTTACTGGCCACAGTACACTCCCTTAAATTAGATATTTATGGTTAGATAAAAAAGTGAATATTGGAAGTCATTGATATTTACCTCATTTATTTGAAGTTTTGCAAACTTAATGACAGATTTTCAAAACCCCATTGACTTTTGACTTCAACTGATGGTTCCATGTGGGCCACTTTTAGTTACTTGACATGTAGTATATATAAAAGGGTGTAGAGAATATGGTCATTTAGATCTGTCAAGCCGAACATATTTGGCAAGTTCTCCATTAATCTTTCCCATGACCCAAAACAGGAAAGCTGGAGCATTAAGCTAAAGTTCTAAAAAGTCTGACTAATGGCCACCACAGTACTGACAGCATTCCCTGGCTTATGTAAATTGATTCTATCCTGTAGTGACTTTGTTGTTGCTTAGTGGACTAGAATGATTGGAGTGAGAGATATGACAATATGAATCCACAGGGTTTGGTGTAAAATTCTAGATTCAGAGGGTCCAGCTTGAGATCAGTCTTGCCTTACATGACATTTATTTAGTGCAAATACTTTGGGATTTATTAAATACCTGTCTCCCTTCTAGAAATAACTGGAACAACTAGTTTACACACCACCACCCACCTTCTAGTCAGAAATCAGTTCTCTTGTTTATATTTGGCTTTTTACTTTCTCACTTATATTGGTTTATTTTCTTTGTATGCAATATGCAGTCCTCTTTACTTGCATTTCCTAACAAAGATATTTTAACCATCCTTCCCAGTACCCAATGGTAACATATCTGCTTCATCAAGAAAAAGCAGGTTGTGGAAATACAAATTTTTTCTATCTCAAACTCTTTCTTTGTATTATTCTCTTTAAATTCTTTTATTCTAACACTTTTGCAATAAGGTAGTCATGCAAACTATAAAGCTTAAAGAAAATTTAGGTTAAATAAATTTAACTGGAAACAGAATTTAGATAAATAATTTAAAAGTAATTGTGAACAATAAATTACATTATCTGTAATCAGAAGAAGTAAAATAATGATACTACATTTAGGAAACTTTGAAAAATACCATCTTAAATAAAATAAAACTCTGATTTTTAAAAACATTACTTAATTTTAAGAGGCATTTTCCCTAAGCATGTAAACGTTTTTTTTAACATTATATTATTTAATCCTAGATGTATTGAATTACAGAACTGGGCAAGGCTTCAAAGATCACTTAGTTCCATTACTTAACAGATGTGAATGCTCACAGAATGTCATGATTCAGAGATGATATAAGTATACTGACATTCTGCAAGTTAATATTTATGTATTGCATACTATTCTACAGCTCTATTTAATTTGAGTTTTTAGAGTCATCTGTTCCTCCTGTGTCTTTTGTGGTTGTTGTGTCTGTACTTGTTTTGTTTGTTATTAATCTTGGAAATGATACTATTTTTAGTGTCTCACTGATATGCTTCATGATCAGAAATTGTGTGATTTGTGTGTGTGTGTGCGTCTGCGTGTGTAACCAAATCTTCGAGATTGACTTCTGAAGGAAGAACTACTTTACCTTCTGCAATAATTTTAAAATATTTTTATTCATAAATATGGAATACACTTATCAGCTTCACAAAGATGTCGTTTGGGGTTAGGTAATTGAAAAACACTTAGCACAAATTTAGTACTCTGAAGTCCTTACCTGATAAGGTTTCCCTGCAACAGTAAACTGTTTAGCTCCTCATTGCTTGTGTTCCTTGTTTCTATCAGTTGCAGATGTGTAGTTTTTCTTTATATCAAGAATTTATATATGCTTTTTACCCTACAAAGTTGCTTTGTGTGTGTTCCAGGATGTTACAATTAAAATTAAATTACTTTTTTCCTTTACTGAAAAGAATAACTATAGACCAAATGGTTATGAGAGCAGAAAGTTCACTTAATGGTAGATTGTAAAAACGTTTTGCATAGCCCCTGTCCTAAAGGCTTAATTACTATTGTAACCATAACGAATCCCTTTTTTCTGATAGTAAACAGCTTAGAAAAAAGTATTTTTTCATTTAAAAATATTCTATTTGCCTTACAGTTGATGGTTTATTTTCAGATTGGTCCCTAAGAGTATCGATCATTTATTCAATATTTTATAATGCAGATAAATTTCTTAAACTAAATAAAATGAAATAAAAAGAGAAATTAACGGGGTAACTTTTAGTTAAACCTGAATTTATATACTGAAAATATTCCAATCAAAAAAATTCTTAGAATAGTTAAAAAATGATGCCAGTCATGCATTTGATAATGAAAGTAAAGTACTGAAAAATTATCTTCTCATCTTAACTTTACATAGTTTTAAAAAATAGACTTTAGTTTTTAGAACAGTTTCAGGTTCACAGCAAAACTGAGCAGAAAATACAGAGTTCCCATATACTCACTCATAAGCACAGTGTCCCTATCACCATCCCACACCAGAGCTTTACATACTTTTTCATTTATTATTAAAAGAGAAAGAAAAACAGAGATGGATAAATAATGCAGTAACACAAAATCTATAGCACTACTATCTGAAATACGATTGCTCTATTACATACTATTGTGATCCTTAACCAGTGATGTAAGAGTACCTCTGGTAAGAACAGTTAAAGAGATGTGAACAGCATCTAAAAGTTGCCTTTTAGCCAACCTGTTGTAATTAATCAGGATCCTATCCCTTGAGTTGCTGAAGATTTGTGTGGTATTGCTGAGAACTATATCCATCTAGGGGGAAATTATACAGAGAAAAATAAATTCAGCTTTTCCATCCCTTAGTTGGAGCAATGAGAATATATTCTAGGGAGACAGGATTTAAATAAAATGAATATTTAAAAATAAATTCTGAAATTCTTCTAGGTCTAGGAAATAGAATGTTTTTCAAATGATTTGGTAGAGTTCTATGTTTTGTGGCTTTGTTGTGTTTCTTTATAATAATCTAGTTAAAATAGTGACAGCAATACTATGAACTGCTAAGGAAAATGCAATATAGAAAACACTCCCCCAACACACACACACACACACACACACCCACACACACACACACACTTTATCTTGCATTGCTTCTTTATTAATTGCTACCCTATATAGATGTTAATTTTATTTTTCCCCACGATAGGTTACAATCTGCTATGGTACTTAAGAAAATTTTTTTTATAATGTATTAGCTATGTTTTGGCAAAAAGAAAACATTGACTATTATGTGTTTACCTTAACAAATATACTGTGCATAATTATAAAAGTTAGCATTCTGTTCCTTACTGATCTTGAGTAAATACAGCTTCTGCTTCAGCATGGGAGAATCAGAGTTGCCTTTTAGTGAAAGATACTTAACTTCTATTTAATTGTGGCTTTTTTTTGCAAGTATACAGATTCAAACTGCAGTTATTTGGACCAGGTGTTTTTATATAACCAACCCAACAGTTCATGATAAATAAGGTATTATCTGAGAGACCTTGTTTTAGATTCATTTAGCCTGGGAAAAGAGCTAATCATTTCTTTGGCGACAAAGATTTAGTAGGTGACAAGTACCATGATAGCTACTTTATGTACATTATCTCATTTAATATTCACAAGGAGCCCATTAAAGTGAACTGAAGAGCAGAAAGCCAATCATGCCTCTGAAGTCACACAGCTATGCATGGCAGAGGCAGAATTCAGTAAAATGTATTGCCCTGATGATTAATTTGATAGTGCTGTATCTTGGTCAAATATGCATCCTCTCTTCTGTATTAAGAAGAGAGGTTGCCATCATGGGTGTGTTACCTGACATTGTTTTTCTTCTCTCTCACTTACCCCACATGTACATATGAACTGATCCTGAGGATATTAAATACATTACATTTTTAAATATAACACTGAAAATATTTTCTGAATTTGGTAATAATTTTAAATAATTCATGACTTTGAAATAATAACCAAGAAATACTTCAAGTTCAAATCCAACCTGGAATAGTTCATGCACATCAAAGTGAATTTTATACCACTGTACATAGTTTTTTAAGAAACTCTGAAACACTTCTTGCACACAGCTGTATTCCATGCTGTCTGAGTAATTGGAATGCAAGTAACACTTGATTGAATCACACACAAGTCAAAGACTAATGCCTACTTCTGTGCTATTCATGCTTCAGTGAAGGTGGTGAAAATGAACAAAACAATTCGAAAGAATATTTGTCTTTTGGAAAAAACCCTCAAGCCTTTAAATCAAAACATACATGTCATAGGGAGAGCCAAATTTTTCACCGTTTTCCCATCAGCTGAGGGAGACAACTTGATTTTCAACTAAGGGTTGCTTTTCAGTTCTTAAAATATTGTTTCCTGATTTTAGTTTTGCGATTTTGGCCAGATTCTGGGCGGGGAAGAAAAATTGATAAGACAGCTGAAGAATTAGATTTCCCCAAGAATGGAATTCAGAACATTCATAAGATTTGGAAATTAGAAGAGATTCATGGTGCAAAGTACTGGCTTGACATTACATATTAGAGAGAGAGAGCAAGAAAGAGAGAGAGACAGAGAGAAATTCACGCCTGTTTTATTAAGTGTGTCTATGCAGGCAAAACAAGAAACAAAAAGAAAAACAAGGTAAGAATGTCTGAGGTCTTTTTTGGTAGGGCAACACAGCAATGCTGGACATGGGTTTGTATCTTGGAATTCTTATGTCACCTCTGTCACCTTAGGATAGTTACTTAATCTTGTTTACATCATGTATAAAGAAACAGGTGTTTTAAGAATAGGAATCAGAGTTAAATACTACAAAATATCTATAGCATAGAACACATCAAATGCCTTCTATAAATGTCAGTTTCATTCTTTCCTCCCAGTATTAAACCATGGCAATAGCTTTGTTAACAGAGGTAATTAGATCGTATTAAGCTACTTCCATCCGGCAGGTAGAAATGATAACACCAACAAGAAGGTTTTGAGGTAAAATGTTTAGGTTATAGGAATGTGAAATTGAAATATGAGAAGTAAATAGTAGAATGACTAAAATACTTTTCACCAAGTATTCTCACTAGTCCGTCATTTGAATTCAAGCCCATGATTGCTACAAATGTTACTTAGGAATGTTCTATTATGCTCTTGAATACCTAGGAACAGTTCTGAGTGCTTGCTTGGCAGTGGATTTCCTATGACTTACTATTGCAGGTGTAGATTAGTGGAGTATAAATATTTTCAATTGTATAAGCAAATGTATTTTTGTAATCAATAGGAATCCATGGAGTGGAAGAGAAGAAAATTCTTTTTCCACTTTCCATTTCTCAATAAACATACCCATTCCATATGTGATATTTTTTCTAACACCTCATCTTTTAAACTCCCTAAAAGCAGAAAGTAAATTTACTAAGATAAGTTGTATAAATAATATTGGAACTAGATAGTAATGTCATCTAACGACCGACAGCCCCATTCATCAGTTACCCTTGTCTGTAAGTGCGTAGTCACCTTACAGGCAGGTATTGACTGCAGGGGCTGGAATCCCTGAAAATCTGCTGTTCTAAAATAGGTGTATTGGGGCTTCCCTGGTGGCGTAGTGGTTAAGAATCCGCCTGCCAATGTAGGGAACTGGGTTCGAGCCCTAGTCCGGGAAGATCCTGCATGCCATGGAGCAACTGAGCCCATGTGCCACAACTGCTGAGCCTGCACTCTAGAGCCCCTGAACCACAACTACTGAGCCTGCGTGCTGCAACTACTGAAGTTTGCACGCCTAGAGGCCCATGCTCCACAACAAGAGAAGCCATCGAAATGAGAAGCCCACGCACAGCAACGAAGAGTAGCCCCCGCTCACTGAAACTAGAGAAAGCCTGTGCCCAGTGACGAAGACCCAACACAGCCAAAAATAATAATAATAATAATAATAAAATAAAATAAATTTAAAAAATAAAATAAAATAAAATAAAATAGGTGTATTGATCTTCTAATGAGAAAAATAAGCAGGATATGCTAACTTTCAGAGAAATTATTAGCATGTCTGATATTCCCAGGTGTTTTTGCTTAGTTCAGAACCCTGAGATTATAGTTTACAATCTTGCTCTTGTAAAGACAACTTAAATGAATCTACTTTTATTTTTAGTCAACTAATAAAATTAAACTTCCTTTATAGCAACTTCCTTTGGGGAACCAAAGTATTCTTAGCTCAGATCCTACTAGCGTAATACTGATATTGTGTAATTACTTAGTTTTGAAGTTACTATAGATTTTTCTTCCTTTACCCAGTGGCCTGGTAGTCTTCATAACTTAATAGCTGAAATTCCAGTCAGTAAGAGAATCTGATGGCTGGTTGGGCCTCAGAAATGTTGAAGCCAATATGAAAAACGGATTCACATTGCCCACATGATTATTTTTCTGTAAAAAACCTAACGATGTTATAAAACTGAACATTACAGTTGGAGAGTAAAAGCTCTGGCTCCTAGGATATTTCTCATTGTGCTTTTTTATGGGAAATAAAATGAAATAACATAGGGGGGAAATCACATGGTTTAGTGCTGTTGAGATGACAACTTTAGCAAACAAAATATGCTACCATCAAAGAAGGCCGAGTGGCATTCGACATTGAAACTGTCTCCTCAGTCAGGGGCATAAACCACAGGGAAAGAATTATGACAGTGGCAGTAGTTCAAATCTCTATGGGCCCTTAAAAATGAGATTTTTGCTTTTTTTCTCTTAAGTTTTTGCTTAGATTCTAATAGCTGTACGTACATCCAGGTACATTGTTATTAGGTCAATTTCTTTAAAACTTGGTACAGGTTTAAAGATGAAATAAATAACAAACCATTATGTTGAATTTGACTTTGCTACAAATTCATAGTGTTAAAAGCAAAATATGAAAATTAAAATCTGCTGGTGGTGAAAGACTGGGATCACTTTCCATGCATGTATCATAAGCCAGATATATAATAGACCTTTGATGTAGATATTAAGAAATTTTAAATTCCATAAAATAAGAATAATCCAAGTAAATGGACAAAGGGCTCTTTGTTACATTAAAGGTAAGAACACAATGAAAATAAGTTTATTTAAAACTCTGATAATTTCAGGATAGACCAGCAAGTCAAATCAGTGTAGAAATTATAGAACTATTCTTGATATATGTACAAAATCTTAAATCTTGTTCTGTATTTTAGATATAAGTAAAACATATTCTCTTTAAAATATTGTATTATGCCCCAGAAAAAAAAAAACTTGAAAAAGCATGAACATCGGCAAATAATAAATAATACTTAAATAAAAGCCATTTTATTGGAAATGAAAGTACATGATTATATTTATTTCTCTTGAGTTACTTGTGAGTTGACAGTATAAGTGATATCAGGAAAAAAATGATAAGGTGTTTAAAACATACCTGAGGCAATATTAACAGTAAATTCCTACCACAGCTTGAATTATGCCACAGTGTTACATACTTTATTGACTTTTACATACACTTTGTAAAACTTGATATGAGTATCAGCATCTTCATTTTGGAAATGAGGCAACTTATAAAAGGTAGAAGAGGATTGGCTGTGTGACATTTCAAAGGCAAGGATCTCACAGCAACAATATAGTGTGTCCTTGCAGGAGATTCTGAAGTCACAATTGTATTGATTATAAAAGTGGAAAAAATGTGTTTGAGTACCTGTTTGTATCTGATATAAGTAGGACTTCCAATAAGCAGAGAGGAAAACCATGGTGTAATAATCAGCAGTGGATTTTGATTCACAACCCCCGAGCTCACTGTATGTCCCTTCAGGCTAGTTAGTCTCAGTTTTCTCATCTGTAAAGAGAAATAAATGTTAATATCATCTTCTGGTTGATATATGATAGTCATATAAGTTGATGCATGTGTTTTGTCAACTACAGAGCAGATACAGATATTGATTTTTGATAGTTATTTTATCTATTAATTATCCTAGGGAAGCAGACGTCAAGAAGCAGTGTTAAAAATCAATCTAATGCTGCTGTCTAAATTCGAGTTTGTAGTCATTCTATTTCTCAAATTATTTCTTAAGATGATTGAAATGTAGGACATTTGTTCCTAATAATATGATTATGTTGGAAGATTAAAAATATGAAAATCAAAGTGAATATGAACAAATTCAAAGGTTGTGGCTCCTGTCACAGATTCTTGGGCGTGTAAGCTAAAACCTGTAGATAACAGGAAGAGAACAGCATTGGCAGCAAGTCCTACAAGTCATGGCAATACACATAATCAACAAAACATTATAATATTTGTAGTTGGAGTTTTATAAACTTTAGCTTTTTAAACTTTCAACAGTGTAGCTTTCAGTTTGCAAAATCTACCCTGTATTAGTTTCATCTCTTGCATTTCTCATGAAGGTTTTCGTGTAGATAAAACATAGATTTTATTTTTAATTTCAGTTTTATGTACATTACAATATTTAAGTCATTTAAATAAAGAGCATATGTGATTTTAAATTCCATTGCACCAAAGGGATGTAGAATTTATTTAAATTAATACTTGAGTTCAAACATGTTATGAATTAACAAATTCATTGAGGGAGAACAAAGTGAAACATTTTAGGAAGCATTCAAAGGAGAAAGAAGATGAAACTGAGTCATTTCATAACCACTACCCTATATGACATCAAGGTTCAGGAAAAGTACAATGAAGGTCTCAAAATGATAGCAAGCTTTTAGTTCTACAGTCTCTTTAATGTTAAACAAGAATAAGTTCAGTGAAGATTCTAGAATTAGACTGGTTCTACCTGGTTCTACCAGTTCCTAGCCACATGATGTAGATCAAGTGATTTAGCCTGCCTGAGATTCTGTTTCTTCGTCTGTAAAATAGTACCTATTTCAGAGTATTCCTGAGAGCTAATAAATGTGAGCATCTAAAAGGCTCGAGCCTTTTGAAATATATTCTCAATGAAATAGCATACCTTCTTTTTCTTATATTTTCTAACAAGCTTAATAATTTTCTTCATTTTTATTCTTCAGCATTTCAGAACTTCATTGTGATTTTACACAATCCTTGCTTTTATAGCAGGTAATGGTTAATTCTCTCACTGATATTTTTTTCCTCTTCATGTTGTACAACATTCTTTATTCACTCTCCAGTGAATTTAAAAATTCCTAACTTATAAAAGTACCTGCCATGTGGTAAGCATTAAGTGAAGAAACAAATATTATCATTATTTTTCAGTTCAATGCAGTATTATGCCTTTTAGTAGCTCTTTAAATGTTTATAGCCAGAAAAACATGTATTCATGAAAGAAATTTTACAGTATACCCTAAATTCTTCCTATTAAAAGTGTTGTCTGGGGACCAGAAGTATTAGAATCACCTGGAAGCTTCTTAGAAATGCGGACAATTAGGTCCCACCCCAGAAGTAATGAATCAGAATCTGCATTTTCACAAGTTTCTCTAGATGATTCATATAACAATTGACCCTTGAACAACATGGGTTTGAACTGCAAGTATAGTACATATTAAAATTTGAGGACTGCTTTAAAACATTTCCTCTAATTGTAGTCTTCATTAGTAACCACTTAAGCGACTAATTCAACAGATAATTTAGTAAGTGCCTATTTTGGCTTCTTGAAATTCTTCCATGATAATTGTTTGTGGTTATGGTCAATTGTAAATGGGCAAATGTCAATTTGGAATGACCGTGCTAAGATCTTGGCAGACAAGTTAGCATCTTGGCTTGGGTTACATGAGGGGTCACAGAAGCAATTAAGAAAAATAAGAAAGGACAATTCTATGTATTTGGTTCATGGAAAGTGTGACCCATTGTATTGGGTTGGCCCAATACATTCCATAAGATGCTACAGAAAAACCCGAACGAACATTTTGGCCAGCCCAATACAGGTACACTAAAAGTACCAGGAACAAGTAGGGTAAGGAAGTGACACTAAATATGAACTCTTTACTTTTTGCCCAGGAATAGCTCTGAGAGCATCTGAAAAGGGATAAAGAAAAATAATGTTGAAATGCAGGTAAATGTAAGGAAAAATATTCACGTTCTAGAGGATTCACTATTTGACCAAAGAGATGCTTTATGAAAATGACTTCTTTGTATATTTAGAATAATTTTATTTATAACTTGTGACTAAATAATTATATTTCAGGAGCTGGTTATTTGTCACAGTATGGTAACTTTTTATAAAAATAAATGATAAAATTTTCACAAAACACTATATTGCTTGAAGGCAAAATACAAAGTTGTTTATCCTTCATACTTCATGTCCTAATATAATACATGGGTAAGGTATATGTTCAAAAACAATGATTCAGTATAATTGTATTGAATAGATCTTGACTGAAGCCTTTAGACTTATTCAGGAAAGACATAAACTTCTTCAGATGAATCACTGCTTTCTTGTCATTTAGGGAAGTACAATGAGGTTACATAACTTGGGATTTGTAAATAAATAGCAAAATTAGAAGATGTCAAATAAAAACACAATCTTATATAAACAGGCAATTATATTTCTGTACTTGTATATAAATAAAGTGAAAAAAGTGATATTTAAATCTCTAGGGAACATATGTATATGTATAACTGATTCACTCTGTTGTAAAGCAGAAACTAGCACACCATTGTGAAACAGTTATACTCCGATAAAGATGTTATAAAAAAAATAATAAAACAAATAAATAAATAAATAAATATCTAATTATACATCCTCCACACATACTATTTCTTTTTTTGTTATAATACTCTGCCTCTGAGTGTAGAATTGGTTATTAGAAAATGATGCACACATTATTAACGATATTTACTCTTTCTGTTTTTTACATATGTAGTCTGAAACAGTCTTAAAACTTCATTAGTAAAGAACTTTTGAATAAAGTCAATGAATAGACAAGAGAAATAGAAAAGAAAATAAAGTATGTTTATTTATACACTTTTATATGAAGTAAATTCTGTCATCTCTTTTAGTTATATTTTTAAATTTTAGAGCTACTATTCTAAGTCTTTACCATGCCACTAATTAAATATGATTCTATTAATAATACTGGAAATGCTTGAGATATTAATTCAAGAGTCAGAGACTTGAGCAACAATCAATGACTTCCTTACAATGGTTTTTTGGATTGAAATAAAACTAGGATTGTGATTTTAAACTGCTCAATGATTGTATTTTCATTTTTATTGGAGTAGAGTTGTTTTACAATGTTGTGTTAGTTTCTACTGTACAGCAAAGTGAATCAGCTATATATACACATATATCCCCTCTTTTTGGATTTCCTTCCCATTTAGGTCACCACAGAGCATTGAGTAGAGTCCCTTGTGCTACACAGTAGGTTCTCATTAGTTATCTATTTTATACATAGTATCAATAGTGTATATATGTCAATCCCCATCTCCCAATTCATCTCATCCCTCCCCTTTCCACGCTTGGTGTCCATATGTTTGTTCTCTACATCTGTGTCTCTATTTCTGCTCTGCCAATAAGATCATCTATACCATTTTTCTAGATTCCACATATATGTGTTTACTATATGGTATTTGTTTTTTCTCTTACTGACTTACTTCACGCTGTATGACAGACTCTAGGTGCATCCACATCTCTACAAATGACCCATTTTCAATCCTTTTTATGGCTGAGTAATATTCCATTGTATATATGTGCCACATTTTCTTTATCCATTTCTCTGTTGATGGACATTTAGGTTGCTTCCATGTCGTGGCTATTGTAAATAGCGCTGCAATGAATATTGGGGTGTATGTATTTTTTGAATTACGGTTTTCTCCAGATATATGCCCAGGAGTGGGATTGTTGGATCATATGGTAGCTCAATTTTTAGTTTTTTAAGGAACCTCCATGGTGTTCTCCATAGTGGTTGTATCAATTTACATTCCCACCAACAGTGCAGGAGGGTTCCCTTTCCACCACACCCTTTCCAGCATTTATTGTTTCTAGATTTTTTTATAATAGCCATTCTGACTGGTGTGAGGTGATAACTCATTGTTATTTTGATTTGAATTTCTCTAATAATTAGTGATGTTGAGCATCTTTTCATGTGTCTCTTGGCCATCTGTGTGTCTTCTTTGGAGAAATGTCTCTTTATGTCTTCTGCCCATTTTTGGATTGGGTTGTTTGTTTTTTGATATTGAACTGCATGAGCTATTTGTATATTTTGGAGATTAATCCTTTGTCAGTTGCTTCATTTGCAAATATTCTCTCCCATTCTGAGGTTTGCCTTTTCATCTTTTTTATGGTTTCCTTTGCTGTGCAAAAGCTTTTAATTAGGCCCCATTTGTTTATTTTATTTTTTTTCTCATTACTCTAGGAGGTGGGTCAGAAAAGATTTTGCTGTTATTTATGTGAAAGTTTTCGGCCTATGTTTTCCTCCAATAGTTTTATAGTGTATGGACTTACATTTAGATCTTTAATTCATTTTGAATTTATTTTTGTGTATGGTGTTAGGGAGTGTTCTAATTTCATTCATTTACATGTAGCTGTCCATTTTTCCCAGCACCACTCAATGAAGAGAATGCATTTTCTCCATTGTATATCCGTGTCTCCTTTGTCATAGATTAGGTGACCATAGGTGCATGGGTTTTTCTCTGTGCTATCTATCCTGTTCCATTGATCTATATTTCTGTTTTTGTGCCAGTACCATACTATCTTGATTACTGTAGCCCTGTAGTATAATCTGAAGCCAGGGAGCCTGATTCCTCCAGTTCTGTTTCTTTTTCTCAAAATTGCTTTTGCTATTCGGTGTCTTTTGTGTTTCCATATAAATTGTACAATTTTTTGTCTGGTTCTGTGAAAAATGCCATTGGTAATTTGATAGGGATTACACTGAATCTGTAGATTGCTTTGGGTAGTATAGTCATTTTCACAATTTTTATTCTTCCAATCCAAGAATATCATATATCTGTCCATCTGTTTGTGTCAGCTTTGCTTTCTTTCATCAGGGTCTTATAGTTTTCTGCATAAAGGTCTTTTGCCTCCTTAAGTAGGTTTATTCCTAGGTATTTTATTCTTTTTCTTGCCATGATGAATGAGCATTGTTTCCTTGTTTCCTTAATTTCTCTTTCTGATCTTTCATTGTTAGTGTATAGGAATGCAAGAGATTTCTGTGCATTAATTTTGTAACCTGCAACTTTACTAAATTCATTAACTAGCTCTAGTAGTTTTCTGGTGGCATCTTTCAGATTTTCTATGTATAGTATCATGTCATCTGCAAACAGTGACAGTTTTACTTCTTCTTTTCCAATTTGGATTCCATTTATTTCTTTTTCTTCTCTGATTGCTGTAGCTGGGACTTCCAAGACTATCTTGAATAACAGTGGTGAGAATGGACAACCTTGTCTTGTTCATGAGCTTAGAGGAAGTGCTTTCAGTTTTTCACCATTGAGAATAACATTTGCTGTGGGTTTGTCATAAATGGTCTTTATTATGTTGAAGTAGGTTCCCTCTATACTCACTTTCTGGAGAGTTTTTATCATAAATCGGTGTTGAAATTTGTCAAAAGCTTTTTCTGCATCTCTTCAGATGACCATGTGGTTTTTATTCTTCAGTTTGTTAATATGGCTTATCACATTGATTGATTTGCATATACTGAAGAATCCTTGCATTCCTGGGGTAAATCCCACTTGATCATGGTGTATGATCCTTTTAACATGCTTTTGGATTTGGTTTGCTAGTATTTTGTTGAGGATTTTTGCATCTATATTCATCAGTGATATTGGCCTGTAATTTTCTTTCTTTGTGACGTCTTTGTCTGGTTTTGGTATCAGGGTGATGGTGGCCTCGTAGAAAAAGTTTGGGAGTGCTCCTCCCTCTGCAATTTTTTGGAAGAGTTGGAGAAGGATAGGTGTCAGCTCTTCTCTAAATGTTTTATAGAATTCACCTGTGAAGCCATCTGGTCTTGGACTTTTGTTTGTTGGAAGATTTTAAATCACAGTTTCTATTTCATTACTTGTCATTGGTCTGTTGACATTTTCTATTTCTTCCTGGTTCAGTCTCAAAACGTTGTGCTTTTCTAAGAATTTGTCCATTTCTTCCATGTTGTCCATTTTATTGACATATAGCTGCTTGTAGTAATCCCTCATGTTTGTAACTTCTCCTTTTTCATTTCTAATTTTATTGATTTGAGTCCTCTCCCTCTTTTTCTTAATGAGTCTGCCTAAAGGTTTATCCATTTTGTTTATTTTCTCAAAGAACCAGCTTTTAGTTTTGTTGAACTTTGCTATTGTTTTCTTCATTTCTATTTCATTTATTCTGCTTGGATCTTTATGATTTCTTTCCTTCTACTAACTTTTTTCGTTACTGGTTTTCTTCTTTCTCTAGTTGATTTATGTGAAAAGTTATTTGTTTATTTGAGATTTTTCTTGTTTCTGGAGGTAGGATTGCATCACTATTGACTTCCCTCTTAGAACTGCTTTTGCTGCATCCCATAGGTTTTGGATTGTCGTGTTTTTGTTGTCATTTGTTTCTAGATATTTTTTGACTTCCTCTTTGAGGTCTTCAGTGATCTCTTACTTATTCTGTAGCATATTGTTTAGCCTCCATGTGTGTGTGTTCTTTACAGTTTCTTTCCTGTAATTGATATCTAGTGTCCTAGCATTGTGGTCGTAAAAGCTGCTTGATATGATATCAGTTTTCTTAAATCTACCAAGCCTTGGCTTGTGACCCAAGATGTGATCTATTCTAGAGAATGTTCAACATGCACTTGAGAAGAAAGTGTATTCTGCTGCTTTTGGATAGAATGTTTTATAAACATCATTTAAGTCTATGTGGTCTAATGAGTCTTTTAATGCTTGTTTTCCTTATTAATTTTCTGTCTAGATGATCTGTCCATTGGTGTAAGTGGGGAGTTAATGTCCCCCACTATTATTGTGTTACTGTCTATTTATCCTTTTATGGCTGTTAGCATTTGCCTTACATATTGAGGTCCTCCTATGTTGCATGCATAAATATTTACAATTGTTATATCTTCTTGGATTGATCCATTGATCGTTATGTAGTGTTCTTCTGTGTCTCTCATAATAGTCTTTGTTTTAAAGCCTATTTTGTCTGATATGAGTATTGTTACTCCAGCTTTTTTTTCATTTCCATTTGCAGGGAATATCTTTTTCCATCACCTCACGTTCAGTCTGTGTGTCTCCCTAGGTCTGAAGTGGGTCTCTTGTAGATAGCATATATATGGGTATTGTTTATGTATCCATTCAGCCAGTCTATGTCTTTTGGTTGGAGTGCTTAATCCATTTACATTCAAGGTAATTATCCATATGTATGTTCCTATTACCATTTTCTTAATTGTTTTGGGTTTCTTTTTGTAGGTCTTTTTCTTCTCTTTTGTTTCCTTCCTAGAGAATTTCCTTTAGCAGTTGTAAAGCTGGTTTGGCAGTGCTGAATTCTCTTAGCTTTTGCTTGTCTGTAAAGCCTTTAATTTCTCTGTTAAATCTGAATGAGATCCTTGCTGTGTAATCTTGGTAGTAGGTTTTGCCTTTCATCACTTTAAATATGTCCTGCCATTCCCTTCTGGCCTGCAGAGTTTCTGCTGAAAAATCATTTGATAACCTTATGGGGATTCCCTTGTATGTTATTTGTTGCTTTTCCCTTGCTGCTTTTAATATTTTTCTTTTTGTTTAATTTTTGTTAGTTTGATTAATAGGTATCTCGGAATGTTTCTTCTTGGGTTTATCTTGTATGGGACTCTCTGCACTTCTGGACTTGATTGAATATTTCCTTTCCCATGTTAGGGAAGTTTTTGACTATAATCTCTTCAAGTATGTTCTCAGAACTTTTTCTCTTCTTCTTCTGCAACCCCTATGATTCAAATGGTGGTGCATTTAATATTGTCCCAGAGAGCTCTGTGACCCTCATCATTTCTTTTCATTATTTTTTATTTATTCTGCTCTGTGACAGTTATTTCCACCATTCTATCTTCCAGGTCACTTATCTGTTCTTCTGCCTCAGTTATTCTGCTATTGGTTCCTTCTAGTGTATTATTAATGGCAGTTATTTTGTTGTTCATCACTGTTTGTTTGTTCTTTAGTTCTTCTAGGTCCTTGTTAAACATTTCTTGTATTTTCTTGATCTGTGCTTCCATTTCATTTTTGAGATTTTAGATCATCTTTACTATCTTACTCTGAAATCTTTTTTCTGGTAGATTGTCTATTTCCTCTTCATTTGTTTGGTCTTGTGGGGTTTTACCTTGCTCCTTTGTCTGCATTCATATTTCTCTGTCTTCTCATTTTGTCTGACTTACTGTGTTTGAGGTCTCCTTTCAGCAGGCTGCAGGGTCATAGTTTTTCTTCCTTCTGGTGTCTGCTCCCGGTGGATAAGATTGCTCCAGTGGCTTGTGTAGGCTTCCTGGTGGGAGGGACCGGTGTCTGCATTCTGGTGGGTGGAGTTGGATCTTGTTCTTCTGATGAGCAGGGCTGTATCAGGTGGTGCACTTTGTGCTGTCTGGGAGCTTAGTATGAATTTAGGCAGCCTGTCTGCTGATGGAAGAGTTTGTGTTTCTGTCTTGCTTGTTGTTTGGTGTGAGGCATCTAGCACTGGAGCCTGCAGGCAGTTGGGTGGAGTTGGGTCTTGGATTCGAGATGGAGACCTCTGGGTGAGCTCTTGCTGATTAATATTCCCTGGGGCCAGGAATTCTCTGGTGGCCCAGCATCTTGGACTCAGCACTCTCAGCCCAGATGCTCAGGCCCAAACCCCAGCCAGGGAACCAAGACTTCACAAGCTGCACATCTCAGCAATAAAGGGGAAGAAGAAAAGGGGGGTGGGGACAAATGAAAACAAACAGAGAAACAAAACCCAAGACAAATAGCAAAGACAGAAACAAACAAACAGCAACGATAGCAATAAAAAAGAATAGACAAACCCCAGGCAAATGGTAAAAGCAAAACCAAACAAAAACAAAAAGAAAGAAACACAAACACCACAAAGAAACAAATACAAAATCAAAGAAAGCAAAAAACAAGAGAAGAACCAAACAATAGAACCTAAAAACAAAATCACACAATTAAAAACAAAAGTAACAAAAACACAAAACAAAAAGCAAAACCAAAGCAGAATGCAAACTGAAGAATAAAGCACAGAAAACAAAAGAAACACATTAAAAACGATTTTAAAATATATATAAAAACCAACAGAACAAAGAAAAGGAACAAAGATAGGAAAGAACAGAAAACAATGAAAAAGCAAAGTAGAAATAAACA
>NC_041226.1:41941395-41954457 GCF_002837175.3 Physeter macrocephalus | reverse complement strand
ACCACATCTTCTTTATCCATTCATCTGTTGATAGACACTTAGTTTGCTTCCGTATCTTGGCAATTGTAAATAATGCTGCTGTGAACATTGGGGTGCATGTTTCTTTTTGAATTAATGTTTCTGTTTTTTGGGGGATACATACCCGGTAGTGGAATTGCTGGGTTATGAAGACATGGGGATGATAAGAAGTCCACTTGTAAATATGGATTTTAATTAGATATGTTTTTCTCCAAATGATTTCTGAGAAAAAAAAATTGGAAATCTGGAATAAGTGATAGTAGAACATAAAGACATAAAAAAAAGGGGCGAAGATTTGATTTAAAAATTAAACTATGACGCAGAGGAATATTAAGCAAAGTGTGTGAATGTAAAGGACTTAAATTATGTCTTGTCAGAGGCCAAACAGGATCCCTGATTAAACGAAAGTTAAAAAAATCTACGTAAGGAAAATAGTTGAAGTCCTGGTCTCGCCAGTCAGTCGCCAGGAAACCATTAAAGGTAGAGTAGAGGGCTTCCCTGGTGGCGCAGTTGTTGAGAGTCCGCCTGCCGATGCAGGGGACACGGGTTCGTGCCCCGGTCCGGGAGGATCCCACATGCCGCCGAGCGGCTAGGCCCGTGAGCCATGGCTGCTGAGCCTGCGCGTCCGGAGCCTGAGCTCTGTAACGGGAGAGGCCACAGCAGTGAGAGGCCCGTGTACCCCCACCCCCCCCAAAAAAAAATCCCAAAGGACTTTAAAAAGAGAGCAAATTTCAAATGAAATCATGTGTATGCCAAGTCTTTTTCACAGCCGTTTCTCAGGGTTAATGGCAGTCTCGGAACAAATTGGGGAAGCTTCAAAGATAAATAAGACATGGTTCCTGCCATCAAGAGGCTTGAAGTCCAATGGGAGGGTGAGGTACTGTATAGGAAGAGCTATAGGAAAAGATAAAATTCACAAGTTGGAAAGATTACAGAAGGGATATATATGAGGCACATTAGAACTTGGAGTTTGTCACTTTATGGCCAAGCAAGATTTAGACAGGTAGAAAGAGCAGGAGAACATTGTAGGAAGAGCAAGGACAGAGTTGAAAAACATGAAACTTTTTTGAGGGCAGTGTGTTGGTTCAAATCCTCCAAGAGAAGCAGACAAGAAGGTGGGAAGAGATCTATAATATATTTATTGAAGGGTAAAGGGGAGGGAGCTGGAAAAGGCAAGGAGAGCCTGGAGACCAATGCAGTTCTCACACTTGTAAAAGAAGAGGTAAGTAAGGGAGGACTGGAAAGGAGAGGCTCAAGGGACAGTGCAGGTCTGAGGAAAAACCTGGCCAGGCTGATAGTGCAGGTAGGAGCCAAGGCACCGACTCCAGTCCCCCTGGTACTCTTAGCCTTTGGTAGGAAGTAACCTGGGGAATGTGGCTTCAGGATTGATGCATGGCCACTGGAAGCTATGCCCAACTATGGCTCCTGCAAAATGTTTGAAGGACATGTGAGTGGACAGTGCCCACTGATATCACAACCATCTGCAGGAAATCCAAGCAGTTTCATTGGCTAGAACTTATAGACTATAAGGCAGGGAAGGAAGTGAGACTACATCATGAGTTGCCTGAAATGTCATGCTTTGGAAAGTGTACTTAATCTAACGGAAAGACACTGAAAAGTTTTGGACTTTAGTATAGAAGTACCATTTTAAAAAATTGAGATTTGGAACTATGTCTAAAAAATACACATATGATAAATTTTTAAAAGGGGGCAGGTTGGCTAGACAAATGCACTCACTCTCTATTGTACTAATTCAACTGAAAAAATTGTGCCCTCAATGTTACCATTAAAAGTTAATAGCTATGACTGAAGTACAATGTCAAGGAAACACACTGACAAAAGAATCAAAGACTTGGGAAGAGAGAACAAGTAGGATGCAAGCAAGAATGGGAGGGAAGAGAAGTGATTCTAAATTTAAATCTAGATTTCTCAAAGAAATTCAATGTCGTCCATTCATTTGTTCATTCAAAAATATTTACTGAGCATCTACTATGTGACAAACACTATTTTAGAGATCAGAAATACATCCAAAAAAAGGCAAAAATTCCTTTTAAAATGGAGTTTACATTTGAGTGGATGAGACTGAAAAAAAAAGTAAGATTTTTATCAAGCAGTGATAAGTGTTATGAGAAAAATTAAGCAGAGAGTGCAGAAGAATGAGGGGAACCAGGGAGGTGAGGAGATTAGCTGTTCTTTTAAAAAATGTGATCGGGACAACTCATCGAAATGACAATTGGGAGAAATAAGCATGCAGAAATAGCTGAGGAAGCAGGCAAGTGGGAACCTGAGGGAGAGTGATGGACAGAGGAAAAGCAACAAGGGAAAGTCAAGGCCTGAAGTAAGAGCATTCCTGACACATTCACTAAATAGCAAGGGACCAAGGAGGTTGGAGAAAAGAGTGACAGGAGTGTAGTGGGAAATACTACCAGAGAGTAATGTGATGAGGGCTAGGGGGTGGGGGCAGGTATCTTTTTGGACATTACATAAAATTAAAGGTCATTGATATTTTGAACAGAGAAGTGACCTGATTTCACTTTGATCTTCACTATGCTCACTCTTTTGAGAATAGACTGTTGGAGAGCAAATTCAGAAACAGGTCAACTTCATGTGAGGCTTTTCCAGTAACAGGCAGGAGAAGTTAGTAATGAATGTGGTAGGAAGAATTCAGATTCTGGATATATTAATCAGGCATAATCAGACATTAAACACTGCTACCCTGCCATGATTATGCCTATTTACTTCTCAAAGTTTGAAGCAATCGTAATAAGCATATGTCTTATGTCACTCTGAATGGAAAACTCAACTCTACGTGGTGCCTACATTGAGTGTAGCTGGCAATCTGTCTTGAATAAGATGTACTATCATTTCTCTTCCAGTAGTCTCCAGAAAAACAGCTTTGTTTCACAAAATTGTAGGATCACTTCTATTAATAGTTTTCATAGAAACTAAAGAAGACTTTGAAGTTGCTGATTCATCTGTCAAAAACACTGTTTCCCTTCCTCATAATTTAGCTCTCTGTTTAAATACCACCTCAGCTGAGAAGTCTTTCCTGACTGACAGCCTATGTCACAGGATCCTATATTTCCACTCTGTGTTCCCGTAGCCCTCTCTATTTTGCCTTTTATGGCACCTATGCTTTGTAGTGCCTGCTGGTTTAAACTTCTGTCTTCCCCTTAGCCAACAGCTATTTCCATTGAATGAGATTTCTCCTGCTACGTTATTATACAGCTATTTGAGATACCAAATAATGATGCAGGTTTCTAGTTATTCACATATTGAAAAGGCATAGCCTCTAACAAAGTTACTGAGCATCATCATTTCCACAAACTCAAATGCCCTGCTATGCTAAATATCATATGAACTCTCTCCCAAATCAGAGGTTTGCATTTATCTCTGTCCATAAAAGAGCTGTAACTGAAATAATGCAGGTAAGGTATTTAGAGCTATGTCTTGTGCATAGAGAGTGCTCAGCACCTCCACCCACTCCTATATTATAATGACTGTACTCATTATACTCAGCATTTCTTTTTTGGAGTGATTGGAAGAAGAGATGTTTTTGACGCGCAAGCCCAGCGGCCATGGCTCACGGGCCCAGCCGCTCCGCGGCACGTGGGATCCTCCCAGACCGGGGCGCGAACCCGGTTCCCCTGCATCGGCAGGCGGACGCGCAACCACTGCGCCACCAGGGAAGCCCAGAATAGATGTTTTAAGTGGAGTGCTTTAGATAATCAACATACTTGCTTCTTTGAATGGTTCTTTTTTCTTTAAATTTTCATTTTAATTTATTGATTAAAGCTTTTGATTGTGAAAATTATATTAATAATACTTTCGTATTACTGCCTTGCCAAAATTTTTGTCAGTTCTTTCCCAATTCTTTCAATCTCTAAATTTATAGAATTGCATAATGGTACTCCACCGGGTAGAGTAGCGTTTTCTTACAGTTTTGACATATTATGATATATAAGTATTTTTACTTATTCTTAGTATTAGTAGTATTGTTATTCACTTGTTATTTTATTCATAAATAAAAAGCACATTTGAACAATTATAACTTGAGTGTTCAGATGCAGTGGTTTATTCTTGCTAAGAAGGGAAAAATGGATATTGTTGAAAAGATTTTTAAATCTAAAGCAGAGAATGTATCAGGCTGTGTGTAAAAACATAGAAGAAAGATCACAGAAGTAAATATATAGAGATGATAAGTTGGAGTATAATAAGAAGGTGTGACAGAATTTTAACTAGATGTAGGGGCTTCCCTGGTGGCACAGTGGTTGAGAATCCGCCTGCCGATGCAGGGGACATGGGTTCGTGCCCCGGTCCGGGAAGATCCCACATGCTGCGGAGCGGCTGGGCCCGTGAGCCATGGCCGCTGAGCCTGTGCTCCGCAACGGGAGAGACCACAACAGTGAGTGGCCCGCGTACCACAAAAAAAACCCAAAAAAACAAAACAAACAAAAAAAGAATTTTAACTAGACGTGAAAAAACATGGAGAGAGTTTATGAAACTTTGTGTAAAATGCTGCCATAATTAAGAAAGAAAGCATTAATGATTCCTTACTCCTCCAGGATGAACCCATTGTTACCACTGAGAAGTTAGAGCTGGAGGTGGCAAAGCAAGTATGATAAAGCTTCCGATGCCCTCCACTCCCTTCCCTTAGGAGATTCAGGTTTTAAAAATCCAGTTTTTCCTTTAAAACAATTAATTGAATTAACTCAAATGTCATACTATATAAGAAAATTTAAAAATAGGAAGAGTATAGAAGGGAATGACCTAGAATCCTCTTGTACCCTACCCATTGAGCATGAATAAAAGCTACATCTGTCAGCTTTTTTTTTTTTCACTTCATGTTTATGTAAAATCAAAATATTCCCAGTTCCTTTCCTCTTCTTTATTTCCCTCTTTCATAACTGACTTCAATAACCTTCCTCTTTATGAATCCTCAAGAAAATGATAATTGTGTTCCCCAAAGAGAAACAAATGTACTAAATTGACTGAGAAGTCTTGAGCAAAAGGAACTACTTCAAAAAAGAGAGCTAAAAGTAGAAAATGGTACATGTGGGTGGATTATACCCCTTGGTGTCCTGAAATACTTGCATCATTTGGCTATCTGCTTCTAAGCATTTTATTTGAAACAAGAAGTTACATTGTTTTTTCTTGTTTCTATCAAACTAATACACTGAGGGATTGCAAATGGACGTGCACCTGACAACTGATCCATTCCCTGTTGGGAAAACGCATGGCACATAAAAAATGTCTACACTGAGGACAAGCAAATCCTGGCTCCAGCTCAGGTTTATAGTGTCTGATCAGGTACCAGGGAATTCTCCTGTTCTCAAGTGTAAGAATAAAACTACAGTACATTGAGAACCACAGTCCCCATAAAAGCATTTCCTTTTCTTGTTTTGAGTCTAAAACAATCTTTTATATATTAATACTAATAATGGCCTGCGCGTCCGGAGCCTGAGCTCTGCAACGGGAGAGGCCACAGCAGTGAGAGGCCTGTGTACCCCCACCCCCCCCAAAAAAAATCCCAAAGGACTTTAAAAAGAGAGCAAATTTCAAATGAAATCATGTGTATGCCAAGTCTTTTTCACAGCCGTTTCTCAGGGTTAATGGCAGTCTCGGAACAAATTGGGGAAGCTTCAAAGATAAATAAGACATGGTTCCTGCCATCAAGAGGCTTGAAGTCCAATGGGAGGGTGAGGTACTGTATAGGAAGAGCTATAGGAAAAGATAAAATTCACAAGTTGGAAAGATTACAGAAGGGATATATATGAGGCACATTAGAACTTGGAGTTTGTCACTTTATGGCCAAGCAAGATTTAGACAGGTAGAAAGAGCAGGAGAACATTGTAGGAAGAGCAAGGACAGAGTTGAAAAACATGAAACTTTTTTGAGGGCAGTGTGTTGGTTCAAATCCTCCAAGAGAAGCAGACAAGAAGGTGGGAAGAGATCTATAATATATTTATTGAAGGGTAAAGGGGAGGGAGCTGGAAAAGGCAAGGAGAGCCTGGAGACCAATGCAGTTCTCACACTTGTAAAAGAAGAGGTAAGTAAGGGAGGACTGGAAAGGAGAGGCTCAAGGGACAGTGCAGGTCTGAGGAAAAACCTGGCCAGGCTGATAGTGCAGGTAGGAGCCAAGGCACCGACTCCAGTCCCCCTGGTACTCTTAGCCTTTGGTAGGAAGTAACCTGGGGAATGTGGCTTCAGGATTGATGCATGGCCACTGGAAGCTATGCCCAACTATGGCTCCTGCAAAATGTTTGAAGGACGTGTGAGTGGACAGTGCCCATTGATATCACAACCATCTGCAGGAAATCCAAGCAGTTTCATTGGCTAGAACTTATAGACTATAAGGCAGGGAAGGAAGTGAGACTACATCATGAGTTGCCTGAAATGTCATGCTTTGGAAAGTGTACTTAATCTAACGGAAAGACACTGAAAAGTTTTGGACTTTAGTATAGAAGTACCATTTTAAAAAATTGAGATTTGGAACTATGTCTAAAAAATACACATATGATAAATTTTTAAAAGGGGGCAGGTTGGCTAGACAAATGCACTCACTCTCTATTGTACTAATTCAACTGAAAAAATTGTGCCCTCAATGTTACCATTAAAAGTTAATAGCTATGACTGAAGTACAATGTCAAGGAAACACACTGACAAAAGAATCAAAGACTTGGGAAGAGAGAACAAGTAGGATGCAAGCAAGAATGGGAGGGAAGAGAAGTGATTCTAAATTTAAATCTAGATTTCTCAAAGAAATTCAATGTCGTCCATTCATTTGTTCATTCAAAAATATTTACTGAGCATCTACTATGTGACAAACACTATTTTAAAGATCAGAAATACATCCAAAAAAAGGCAAAAATTCCTTTTAAAATGGAGTTTACATTTGAGTGGATGAGACTGAAAAAAAAAGTAAGATTTTTATCAAGCAGTGATAAGTGTTATGAGAAAAATTAAGCAGAGAGTGCAGAAGAATGAGGGGAACCAGGGAGGTGAGGAGATTAGCTGTTCTTTTAAAAAATGTGATCGGGACAACTCATCGAAATGACAATTGGGAGAAATAAGCATGCAGAAATAGCTGAGGAAGCAGGCAAGTGGGAACCTGAGGGAGAGTGATGGACAGAGGAAAAGCAACAAGGGAAAGTCAAGGCCTGAAGTAAGAGCATTCCTGACACATTCACTAAATAGCAAGGGACCAAGGAGGTTGGAGAAAAGAGTGACAGGAGTGTAGTGGGAAATACTACCAGAGATTAATGTGATGATGACTAGGGGGTGGGGGCAGGTATCTTTTTGGACATTACATAAAATTAAAGGTCATTGATATTTTGAACAGAGAAGTGACCTGATTTCGCTTTGATCTTCACTGTGCTCACTCTTTTGAGAATAGACTGTTGGAGAGCAAATTCAGAAACAGGTCAACTTCATGTGAGGCTTTTCCAGTAACAGGCAGGAGAAGTTAGTAATGAATGTGGTAGGAAGAATTCAGATTCTGGATATATTAATCAGGCATAATCAGACATTAAACACTGCTACCCTGCCATGATTATGCCTATTTACTTCTCAAAGTTTGAAGCAATCGTAATAAGCATATGTCTTATGTCACTCTGAATGGAAAACTCAACTCTACGTGGTGCCTACATTGAGTGTAGCTGGCAATCTGTCTTGAATAAGATGTACTATCATTTCTCTTCCAGTAGTCTCCAGAAAAACAGCTTTGTTTCACAAAATTGTAGGATCACTTCTATTAATAGTTTTCATAGAAACTAAAGAAGACTTTGAAGTTGCTGATTCATCTGTCAAAAACACTGTTTCCCTTCCTCATAATTTAGCTCTCTGTTTAAATACCACCTCAGCTGAGAAGTCTTTCCTGACTGACAGCCTATGTCACAGGATCCTATATTTCCACTCTGTGTTCCCGTAGCCCTCTCTATTTTGCCTTTTATGGCACCTATGCTTTGTAGTGCCTGCTGGTTTAAACTTCTGTCTTCCCCTTAGCCAACAGCTATTTCCATTGAATGAGATTTCTCCTGCTACGTTATTATACAGCTATTTGAGATACCAAATAATGATGCAGGTTTCTAGTTATTCACATATTGAAAAGGCATAGCCTCTAACAAAGTTACTGAGCATCATCATTTCCACAAACTCAAATGCCCTGCTATGCTAAATATCATATGAACTCTCTCCCAAATCAGAGGTTTGCATTTATCTCTGTCCATAAAAGAGCTGTAACTGAAATAATGCAGGTAAGGTATTTAGAGCTATGTCTTGTGCATAGAGAGTGCTCAGCACCTCCACCCACTCCTATATTATAATGACTGTACTCATTATACTCAGCATTTCTTTTTTGGAGTGATTGGAAGAAGAGATGTTTTTGACGCGCAGGCCCAGCGGCCATGGCTCACGGGCCCAGCCGCTCCGCGGCACGTGGGATCCTCCCAGACCGGGGCGCGAACCCGGTTCCCCTGCATCGGCAGGCGGACGCGCAACCACTGCGCCACCAGGGAAGCCCAGAATAGATGTTTTAAGTGGAGTGCTTTAGATAATCAACATACTTGCTTCTTTGAATGGTTCTTTTTTCTTTAAATTTTCATTTTAATTTATTGATTAAAGCTTTTGATTGTGAAAATTATATTAATAATACTTTCGTATTACTGCCTTGCCAAAATTTTTGTCAGTTCTTTCCCAATTCTTTCAATCTCTAAATTTATAGAATTGCATAATGGTACTCCACCGGGTAGAGTAGCGTTTTCTTACAGTTTTGACATATTATGATATATAAGTATTTTTACTTATTCTTAGTATTAGTAGTATTGTTATTCACTTGTTATTTTATTCATAAATAAAAAGCACATTTGAACAATTATAACTTGAGTGTTCAGATGCAGTGGTTTATTCTTGCTAAGAAGGGAAAAATGGATATTGTTGAAAAGATTTTTAAATCTAAAGCAGAGAATGTATCAGGCTGTGTGTAAAAACATAGAAGAAAGATCACAGAAGTAAATATATAGAGATGATAAGTTGGAGTATAATAAGAAGGTGTGACAGAATTTTAACTAGATGTAGGGGCTTCCCTGGTGGCACAGTGGTTGAGAATCCGCCTGCCGATGCAGGGGACATGGGTTCGTGCCCCGGTCCGGGAAGATCCCACATGCTGCGGAGCGGCTGGGCCCGTGAGCCATGGCCGCTGAGCCTGTGCTCCGCAACGGGAGAGACCACAACAGTGAGTGGCCCGCGTACCACAAAAAAAACCCAAAAAAACAAAACAAACAAAAAAAGAATTTTAACTAGACGTGAAAAAACATGGAGAGAGTTTATGAAACTTTGTGTAAAATGCTGCCATAATTAAGAAAGAAAGCATTAATGATTCCTTACTCCTCCAGGATGAACCCATTGTTACCACTGAGAAGTTAGAGCTGGAGGTGGGGAGAGACCACAACAGTGAGTGGCCCGCGTACCACAAAAAAAACCCAAAAAAACAAAACAAACAAAAAAAGAATTTTAACTAGACGTGAAAAAACATGGAGAGAGTTTATGAAACTTTGTGTAAAATGCTGCCATAATTAAGAAAGAAAGCATTAATGATTCCTTACTCCTCCAGGATGAACCCATTGTTACCACTGAGAAGTTAGAGCTGGAGGTGGCAAAGCAAGTATGATAAAGCTTCCGATGCCCTCCACTCCCTTCCCTTAGGAGATTCAGGTTTTAAAAATCCAGTTTTTCCTTTAAAACAATTAATTGAATTAACTCAAATGTCATACTATATAAGAAAATTTAAAAATAGGAAGAGTATAGAAGGGAATGACCTAGAATCCTCTTGTACCCTACCCATTGAGCATGAATAAAAGCTACATCTGTCAGCTTTTTTTTTTTTTTCACTTCATGTTTATGTAAAATCAAAATATTCCCAGTTCCTTTCCTCTTCTTTATTTCCCTCTTTCATAACTGACTTCAATAACCTTCCTCTTTATGAATCCTCAAGAAAATGATAATTGTGTTCCCCAAAGAGAAACAAATGTACTAAATTGACTGAGAAGTCTTGAGCAAAAGGAACTACTTCAAAAAAGAGAGCTAAAAGTAGAAAATGGTACATGTGGGTGGATTATACCCCTTGGTGTCCTGAAATACTTGCATCATTTGGCTATCTGCTTCTAAGCATTTTATTTGAAACAAGAAGTTACATTGTTTTTTCTTGTTTCTATCAAACTAATACACTGAGGGATTGCAAATGGACGTGCACCTGACAACTGATCCATTCCCTGTTGGGAAAACGCATGGCACATAAAAAATGTCTACACTGAGGACAAGCAAATCCTGGCTCCAGCTCAGGTTTATAGTGTCTGATCAGGTACCAGGGAATTCTCCTGTTCTCAAGTGTAAGAATAAAACTACAGTACATTGAGAACCACAGTCCCCATAAAAGCATTTCCTTTTCTTGTTTTGAGTCTAAAACAATCTTTTATATATTAATACTAATAATGCTATATTCTTGCTTACTCCCTTTTTACTCAGAGATTATAATTACACATTAAAGAAACATTAGAATACAGTACACCCTTCAAAATTTTTTCTCATTTTTGCTTGACTTTTATATTTTCAGTCAAGCAAAATATGCTACTCAACTTGAGTCAAGCAAGTTGAGTAGAACTAGTCTATATTACTGGTCTTGAGTTTTCTCCTGGATAAACTTATAAATGAAACTACCTGCAGATACTTCAGGAGATCAATATCCTCTTGGCTGCGTTTCAAGATAAAACTATCTTGTATCGAATTTTACTCCATAACATTTGCTATAGGGAGATAGGTAGATGGGAAGATAGACAGAGAGATAGATAATTTCGTTTCAGTAAAATAAAATAAAGAATATGGAGCAAGTCTTGCATCAGGAAGGCTATATTGCAAAACTGAAACCCAGAAAGTTAAAGCCTCAAATTTCCCACCAGAAATTGAAAGCACATAAAGCAACTCAAAAAATGAATTTTATTAGAAGTACTTCATTTTGGTGGAAATGAAAAAATATCTTTATGCTGAAAACCAATGGAATCAATAGAGTTCTAGTTAGCATACAAGAAAACTATGTATCACATTTTGAATCTCAAAGCTATGCACATTTAGAAAAGGTATTTTATTACACATGGAATAGTTTTGCATGAGATATAGCAGTTATATAATTGTTATATTATTGCAGTAGTTATATAATAGGTAAGGCTATTAAATTATAAATGTTTAGAATGTGAGCAACAATTGGCTGATTTTCTTTCTTTTTTTTTTTTTGCCAAAAAGTTTTAGTCTCTTAAAGAGATCCTGGAATTCTTATGTTCCTGCTTCATTTGATAGCTTTACTTCCATATTATTCCACTTGCCATCAAAGAAGTTTCTAATTGTGTCCAATAGTTTTCATGTTTTCTTTCTTGTTGCTTATAACATGCAGTGTCATGCTTCTCTGCAACATGTCTTGTTTTTCTTCCTAATTTGCAAATCCCTTGGAGGTCAAGAGGAATATTTTCATCAACCATATCGTAATCTCTAGTAGAATAAAATAAGACAGTGTTTCAGTTCTTCTTTGCAATTTCCTGCAGTTAAATTAATTGGATTCCTGTGTTTCTGTAATAGCAAATATTAGGTTATTGACAGCATGGACCAAAAGTAGCTTTTATTGATATATGTCTTGATATTTACTGTCAGGTCATATGGTTCAGCATTCCTCTGATGAAAAAATAAAGTTCTTTGACAGATATTTGGCAAAATTCAATTGGCCAATTTTAAACAATCTAACATACAAAACATTTGAGTATGCTCTATGACCATCACTTTCCATTGGATTTTGGAACCCTATACTACTTGATATATGAAGTTTCATCATAATATTATTGAAAATTTACTATAGTGGAGGATGCCAGCAGGAACACCTCCTAGGACAATCTTCCAGACACATTCACCTTAATTTTACTCTGAGAGAGCCTTTCTCAAATTGTGATTTCCAGAGCACTTGCATAAGAATGATATTAGATACTTTACAAAAATTGACATCCTTAGGCCCCACCCCAGATCTTTTGGGCATGTGTATCCATGAATCTGCAATTTTAACAAGCCCCTTGTGTGATTATTGGGTGCCTAAAGCCTGAAAATGACTGCTCTATGGCCTGAATTTCAGAGACACAGCTGAGCATCTTTAAATGTGCTTGTGTAGAACCAAATCATTTTCTCCAAAAAAACTTACAATTCATTTCTGCACGTGGTCAACAATTTTCTTTTGTTGGAAGAAAAAAATTGAACTAAAATTATTGGTCCCTGAGAATCATCTTGTATACTTCCAGCACTTAACAGATATTTCGAATGTAATATAAATCCTAAGATTTATTTTAAATTTTAGTATACATTTATTTATTATTGCATAACAGCACACTTTCTCTTTCGTATAGATTTTGGAATATTTACCATAGCACCACCACTATTTTTTGGAAATATGTTACATGAGAAATTCTCTCCCTGCCCCTTGGGTTCCAGCATGTAGAACCTTGCCCTCCCCTGTCAACAAGACAGGATTGATGACCTTAATATGGATACATGGATACATACAATAGGTCAGCAGTCACTCCTGATGAGAGATGAGGGATATCTCTCAATGGTCTGAAATAAGCCTTATGCAGAATTCTATAGCTTTCACTAGGAACCCAATTACATTAATCATATTGTAACTGGTAATCATACTAAGATTTATGGGGTAACGGTATAGAACCATATGTTTTTTAAGCATTCTCGTACTATTGAATAGTTTGTCTTAATTTTTTCTTGATATAATTTTAATAAATTTGTGTTTTATTTCTATAGGAAAATTTATTAAAAGTTTGCTTATTTATGAAACAGAAACAGATTTACAGACTTAGAGAACAAACTTAAAGTTACCAAGAGGGAAGGGTGGGGGGAAGGGATAGATTGGGAGCCTGGGATTGACATATTAAAAAAAAAAAATTGTTTTATCAGTTAAAAAAAAAAAAAGAGGGCTTCCCTGGTGGCGCAGTGGTTGAGAATCCG
>NC_041226.1:41929766-41941154 GCF_002837175.3 Physeter macrocephalus | reverse complement strand
AGAGGCCACAGCCGTGAGAGGCCCTCGTACCGCAAAAAAAAAAAAAAAAAAAAAAAAAAGAAAAAAGAATGGATAAACAATGAGGTCCTACTGTATAGCACAGGGAACTATATTCAATATCCAGTAATAAACCATAATGAAAAATCATATAAAAAAGAATATATATATATTATAAAACTGAATCACTTTACTGTACATCAGAAACAAATACAACATTGTAAATCAACTATACTTCAATAAAAAAAATTTAAGAAAAGGTTGCTGGATAAAAGATTATGATGACTGTAGATTTGATAGATACTGCCAAATTTCTCTTTCACCATTGTATGAATTTAAATTCTTACCTAGGTTTTACCAAGACTAGAAATGACCAGCTTAAAATTTTTAAAATTTTGCCAATCTAAGAGTCAAACATTACATTACACAGTGATATCCACTGGCTTTTTATATTAGTGAGTCTAGCCTTTTATATTTCTTCTTTTGTTATTTGGAGGGTAGTAGTCATTCATTGTTCAAAAAAATCACTGCCAGTTATTAGCCAGGAAACAGGGAAATGGGATTACTAATTTATCAATACTAAATGTGATCCTTCTATTGTTATTATTTTGCTCTTCCTGTTTTTTCCATTATGCCCAGGATTAGGGGGCTGGGCATGGAGAGTTGCTTTTCCTTAAAGAGAAGACTCACTGAAGAGAAAGTGCCTTTTGTTGGGGAAGTGAGCAGGGATGAGTATGTAAATCTGACTGTTCAGATTATTGCCTCAATTTGCTAGAAGGACATTTTGTCAAAATATATGCCAGACTACCTAGAGTTTAAGCTTGATAAATGTACAGATGACTGCTCCAGACCTACTGAATTAGAATCTCTGGAAAGTTGGGGCATGGAATCTATATTTTAACATTGCCCATATGCAAACTATAATTTGAATACCAATATTTTGGGGAAAAAAATAAAAAGAACCAATCTATATTTAATTATTTGATTTTTACATTCAAGAGCTAGATTGAACAAATAATTGGAAATACTACAGACCACGATTTTTTTGTGTAAAATGGAGAACTATTAAGATGCATAATTTAAAGAGGAAATATACATTTAGACCGAATATAATGCTTCTCAATGTCTGCTGCAAAATTTAATCAGCAGCAATTGCCCTGCTTAGATAAAATAGGAAAGGCTGAACATAAAACAGTTGTTTTGCTTGTTCTATGTAATCACTTCAAGCACAGCAGGTAGATTCCTGAAAACAGTTGTGAGCCTGAAGAGGAAAAGTTTAAAAATAGTAAAGGCAACTTTCATGAAAACCTAAGGTGTTACTTCTCACACTTAACAGTGAATGGCTGTCCATGTCTCTTTACATTCAGTGTTATTGATTTTAGAAACTTCATAATACCTGTTGACAGATTTAAATGAACTTCTTTATTTTTCTTTTCTTTTTTTGAAACTGTGAAGGTAAAATGAGCCTCTTTGTTCTTCACAGCAGTTATGGTTGACAATACTTAACATTAGGTGGAGGTTAAGTCTCGTGATTGGTGCCTCTAAACTTTTCTTTGTAGATACACAGAATCAAGGGGTAAACACTTCATAACTTAATTCATAGTAAGACAAAGTACTAATATGTGACCATCAAAAGACTCTACTTGGAAAACAATTGTGTTTTATTTACAATACATATTTTTGTATTTATAAGGTATTCTATCTTCTTTAATCTTCAAGTAGTAGGTGGGAGGGCTGATGAAAATCAAGGACCCACTGGTTACTCAGAACACTTGAAGACTCTGGATCACAGAAGGTCAAGAGATGGAGAGAAGCTTCATGATCTCTGACAAAAGAGGTTCTTAGTCTTTTACTTCATGTTAACATGAACGATGGATCATATTCACGCGCTCAACATGTTCTTCTCAATATACCCTGCTCTTGACGGTCCCGGGATTTTTCAGAGAAGCAGAGCAATTGGCACCACAGATTCTTTATCAATTAATCTGCTTAAATCTGCTCCCTTTAGTACTGTTTATTCTTAGCCTCCATAAGGGTAAAAAGGCAACAATTTAATTGGAAGAAATTTCCTCACAGTAAACACATGTAATGATTTCTTTACCATAAAGAACTTTTGTGGTCTGCAGAAAGCAAATTCAGAATGAAAGGAGATGGTCTGTTACAGGGTGTGAAAAGCCCTAGCACATGATCAAGCTGCTCATTCTCTGCACAGACTGGGAAGTCAGGGAGCCTAAAGCAAGCTTGAAACTGGCCTGATCCTTCTCAGGATCCTATTAACCCTATTACCCCATGATTTTAATTGAAATTGTTTTTTTGTTTTTTGGTTAGTAGATAATTAATTATAAAATATTTGAATATAATTTTAGAAACAATTGCAAACTGGATAGGATTTCAAATTTATATTCTGTTAGGTTGTTATTTTCTCCACCACTGAACAGCAATGCAGAATATGAGGCTTGACCCTACATTCAACTCACTTCATTTTATTTGAGGTTTTGGAGAAATTGGGGAGATGGAGAAAGATACTAGTATCATATATGATGCTCTCTTCAAGTCATATCTTTTTTGAGAGAAAGGATATTTGCAGTTATTCAAGAAATTTATTTACAAATGATTAGTAATAAAAAAGTTTCATGAAAATGTAAATTAAATACATTTTATTATATGCCTTTAAAAAGTGCACATTAAATGTGAATCAAGTGGTTTTATTTAGCTTTTATTTTATGTTTTGACAGACACATTACTGTCAAAACATCCTCAACTTTAAAACGTTAAGAAACTTTACAAATTGAAGAGAGGAAGCTTTGTGTTGTTAAAAGATAAACTGGGTACTGTATATGGTTTCATTTTAGCTTAGGGGAGAAAGTCCATCAGGCTCTGAATATCAGCTGCCAATTTTGTCACCTTCTGACCTTAGAGCTAATTTAAAAAGAAAAAAAAGTCCTTCAAAATATCTTGTCAGGTTTTAGTTGGGACAAATAAATATTCCTGGCAGTACTGAAAAACCCCTTGGAAGCCAAGAGAAGTCCCCAGAAAGGATGCAAAGGATAATCTGCTCCCAAGTTCCAGAGTCACTCCCAAAGATAAACAAACAAAACAGTTTCTTGAGAGCTGGCAACAGTCAATAGGACCCCACCTGCAAATGGAGTGCAACCCACATTTCTGTGCAGCAGTATATGGGGGGCCCCCAACCAACCCGAGTTCTCAGGACACAAAAACAAGACGAACAAAAAGACACTAGGTGTCCCTGGGTTGGAAAGGATCTACAACCAATGGGTACCTGAAAGCAAATTCACAAATCACAACTCAAAGATTGAATTCTTACAAATTTTTTTGCCTGCCAATCTGAATTTGGAAAGGAAGGGACAGCATGAAATTGTACTTTCGTCTCTCGACCAGGCACCACAGCAGAGATCTGGGAGAGCTGACTGCTAAGAATTCTCTCCTTTGGTGGCTTCTGCCACTTTTCCTAGGATCCCCTGTCTGTAGGCTCTGAAGTGAGTGGGGTGTCCCAGCAGGTCTCATCCTGGTCACCAGACACTGCAGAGGAGGAAAAATAATTTTCCCTCTTCCCTTTATGGTGAGTGTTTGGCTGAGAGCCCCTTTTCTCTAGGGCACCTAACAAAGGGATAAATTTATCTAGGTTAAAAGTTCTCCGCTGAGGCCACTGTAATTCAAGGCTATCGTTGGTAAAATTAACCTGATTGTTCAGCCTTAAAACAAAATTTTACTCACTTGAAGCCCCACACTGGACCCTGTCCAGTTTCAGCCAGACCCAGTCTAATCCCAGACGCAGACCAATTTCTAAGTCGGAGCCAGTCTGAAAAAAGAAATGCTCAAATAAAGTGTGAAAGCTCAAAAAGCAAAAGCTGCAGAGCCAGGATGCAGAGGGACCTCCAGAGGCAGCAAGAAAGCAGGGAGCTCAAAGTGCTCTGCAGACATCTATGTCAGGAACAAGGAAGTTGTAGTAGATAAAGGAAGGGGTTGGTTATCACAAGGTCATTTTCCTTTAGGGGATGGCAGGAGTCTATCAAGCATATTACCTCACTAGTGCTGATCTAATTGGGCTATTCCCTATTGACCGGTTTAAAATTCCATTTCTGGGAGAGCTGACACTGTAATTAAGTCTTGGTTTGGTGCTGTGGGGCTTAGCATAAGTGACTCCATTGTGGGTCTGTTGTCTTGTTTTTAACAGTGTTCAACTAAACTTTGTTTAGAGACCTTTCTGATTTAATAGGATGAAAGTTTTAAACTCACAGGTTTATTATTATTAGTTCAATTATTTGGAGATGACAGGAAAGTAAAGACATGAACATATTCTGATAGGATTAGTCCTTACTTCATATCGTCATGTGTTGGGATAATTTAAAATAGTTTCATTTCGTGTTTTTACATCTACAGTTTTCGATGAATTAAATGTGCCACTTCAGTAAATATTTGAAAGAAGGCTATTTTTCCTTTATTTCTCCTGCTTTCAATTTTTTGCTAGATGATTCTGAACTGTAAGCAGCATGCTGTTCAGAAATGAGTTTAAGGTTTGGGATCAAACACACGTGTTCTAATGCTGACTTTGTCGCTTAAACTTGTAGAAACAGGGACAGGCTATTTAATTTTTCTGAATTTCAGTTTCCCTCTGTGTAAAATGGAGATAATAATATCCAACTTTTAAAAGTATTTTGGTTAAATGAAAGAAATATGGAACTCCTAATTTTCTAAACACAATAAATATTAGTTCTCTTTCCTCCTATACCTTGGTAAAGACCTAATTTCAGGCACCTTTCTATATCCAGCTGTTTTGCATAATGCACCTTCCCTGTGGCATACAAAACTAAATTCTGCTGATAACTGCTTTTTGGAAAAATGAACTTTTAATGAATAAGCTTTATATAAAAATCTCATTTTAGCATATCTCTTACCTAACACCTGAGGGATTTTTTAAAAGAAAATTTAAATGAAGTAATATTTATTAAAGATATATTGATTTTATTAATACTATTTTTTTGTGACAGTGTTGTATATAGTAAGAAAATAATTAACCTTGTTTGGTACTTTGCTTGTTTACACTGCTTTCTTGGGTTATTCTACTGTAAAATAAATGCGTGCTGCTTATAAAGGTATTTGCCTAGTAACTATCAAAACCGATGCTCTGTTACCAGAACTGGTTCTAGCCAAATGAAACTAGTAAAGAACTATGACTTTGAGTGATCTAAGGATGCCAGACTTTTATGGGAACTAACTGAAGACTTTTCTGACCAGAGGATTATTGCATTTAAATTGTGCAAAGACTTAACACATGCAATCCAGTCCAGGAAGCTAGCTCTCTATCTTTAGTTAGCAACTTGCTTGAAACTGCTACCCGCCCCTGCCAAATCTCTCCCCACTCTCCACACCCCTGTGTGGGCCCAGCACTTAAAACCCTGGGTTTCTTTCTCTGAATCAGTCAGTGAACTACACAGCACATGTCTCCACTGCCAGGCATTCCCTTGCCTGGGAAGTTAATACACTCAGACTTTTGTTTTTAATGTTGTTTTGTTTTTTAGCTCTAGTGATCTTTGTTTTATTCTTTAAAATTATTTTCCAAAAAAAGAAAAAGATTAAAAAAAAATCACATGGCTACAGAGTGGGTACTTTGGGAAGTGAGATGATCTTTTACATTAGTAAAGGCTGTGCTTCCCTGCTGGATAGCTATGAGCCACATGTAGCAACTGAGCACTTGAAATTTGTCTAGTTCAGATTGAGATGTGCTCGAAGTGTAAAATACACAGTAATTCTGAAAACAGTACACACACACACACACATTGTAAAAATATTCTTAATAATATTTTATATTGATTGCATGTAGAAGTGATGATATTTTTGGATAAATTGGTTAAAATAAAGTACATTATTAAAATTAATTTCACTTCTCTTTACTTTTAAAATATGACTAGTAAAATATTTAAACTTACATATGTGGCTTCCGTAGTTCTATCGGAGAGTCCTGGTATAGATGTCAACTTGCCAGTTGTGTTTCTCTGCTCATTAATAAAGGCATTGTCCCCCCACTATTAAACTGAAGGGCAGTATAAAGTAGGATTGCTAGAAATATGAATGAAAAGATTTTGTCTGGAAACTTTGGCTAAAAAAAAGGAAAAGGAAGAGGAAAAGCAGCAAATAATCCTGGCAGGCATGATGGCCCTAGGTGGTTTCCAAGCCTTAGCCATTTATCACTCTCAGGAACAGAGTTCAACAGCACTAATGGGTGACAATGCTACTGAGGATATAGATTCATTCATTTAATATGGATATGTTGTATCTGCTCTGAATATAATAGTGAATAGTGTAGGGGAGGAAAAAGTTTTCTCCATCCTCTTAGGCTCTCTGGCTGGATCTGAAAATTAATAGACAAAGACAGATTAACAGGAGAAAAGCACCCAAAATTATTTAATGTAAGTCTGTGTGACACAGGAGACTTGGTAAGGAAAGGAAGACCCAAAGAAACAGACCTGAGTATTTTTATGCTAGGTTTGATGACCACTGGGCAGTTGTAGACAAATGTGATAGGTCAGGAGAATGAGGTAAGTGTAGTAAACTGGCGAAAATCTAGGAGCATCTGTTTGTCTGATTCTTTTCAATGTCCCTTTGTGCTCAGAGACAAGGATGTTCCTTTCCTCCAGGTATAGAGAGGGCACCTCTCACAGGAGGGTCTTATGACCTATTTCAGGGGAGAAGAGTGGAGGAAGGTCAGAGTGAAATTCCTCCCTTCTGCTCTTTTCTCAAACGCCTTTAGCTTAAATATTCAATATCCAAGGTGCCTTCTTTTGGGAGTAGCATATCCTAAACCTCACCAAAGGACATGGTAGTGCATATCCTTATAATCTGATTAGGGAAATGCTGTATGGCCTCAAACAAATTGCAGCAAAATTGGGCATGCTGAAATTGGTCACATATGGAAAAAAATTACTAGGTGTGTACTAATGTCAAAAATTATGAAGTGGCTTATTTTACTTCACGTTAACCATATCTGTTATTCCTACAGCAAGAAAATACTGATAAAATCCCTAGAATTTCAAAATAATATAACAAAAAAATGTTCTGTATGAAAGGCTTTACTTAAGACATTTAAGTATTTATTCCAGTCATTTAAGTCATACTAAAAAAAAAGAAAAAGAAGAAGTCTTTTGCATGTCTGGCTTAAGTTGAAGTATACTTTCTCTTGGGGTCTTAAAACGGACCAACCCGAATTTATAATGACGGTTTTTAATGACTGCCAAATATTCCACTGAATTGAAAGGCTAAACATGTACAAATATTTTCATTTCTATTTAAAAAATGCTGTGAGGAACAACCCTTGACCATCACATCAAATAAGAACATGTCTTATATCATTTTTTTAGGTTCACAGCTAAAATTTTGTTTTAAAGTTGAATCATCTAAACCATACCATTTATGGTGGGGTATTTAGTGGAAATTTTAGCTATCACAAATTCCTAGCACGGATGCAACATGAAGCAGCTTCCCAAATCAATTCTATTGAACTCTGTTATATTGGAGTTGCAGTTCAGTTAATATCTGAAATGAGAATATAATCTTAGACAGCTGAATATAATTTGTGAAAGAATAATTATATCTTTAAGTGAAAGGTAACTACATGTTTTCAGGTGTTATTTCAAAATTAGACAAATAAAAAACTATTTTTTTAATGAACTAAACTTCTGTAAAAGCTTAGTTGTGGAGAATGGGGTGGAGAGAACACTTGCTTGCTTTTCTTTTCATCTTATCTCTCACCATTTAGTGGGCTTGCAATAAAATAATGATTAAATGCATGATTAACATCATGTAAGCATGCTTCATTCCAGTTTCCTGACAAGATACCAAATCCTCTGAGTTTTATGTGAGAAGTAATCCCAAGATCCAGTGTCAGCATAATTCCCCCAAGCCAGCTTAAATATTTACCATTTTCTCTTAAATCAAATACTCGCTTAGGTTCATTTGGATTCCATTTCTACATATATACATCTATTTATCTATATATGTATGTGTGTATCTATCTATCTATCTATCTATATCTATCTATTTACACAGGATTATATACATATACACAGACATACAAACACACACATATATTTTTTTCCCTTTGAATCCCTTAATGGATTGTTGAAATGTGTGCCATTTGTTTTCCTTCACAGTACTCTAATGAAATACATTTAAAAAGTGTGCAAGGTCGACAAATTATATCTTTTGGGAAAGTCTAAAGCTGGAAAAAAAATATGAGGAGGAGAGATGTTTATCATGATTACTAGAGTAGAGTCTCAGTAGGCTGGGATTATTGTAAGTAAAATTGATTTTGCCCATGATTTGATTTCAATCTAGTTTAGCAGAATCATATTCTACAAGGAACAGATATTTAATTTAGTATATTATGATGAAAAGACTTCAGTTTAAAGAATTTTAATGCATTTGATGAGCTAAAAGCACAATCTGATTATCAGGTTTTTTAAAATAGTTATTCCTTGTTATTTTATTACCATTTAAATAATTTTCTCTGCTCATGATAATTATACTAAATCTAGAAAATATTTTAGGCTCTTGTACTGGTACTCTGGCTGACTGCCTCTGTAAAATGTAGCAATTTAGAAAAAAATACATAGAATTTAAAATTTGCTGCACGGGTTTTTTGGTTTTGGAGTTTTGTTTTGCTTTTTTGATCTAGAGGTTTTCAGGGAAACCACTTGCCATAGAATGAGTTGGAGGTGTCTAGTTATCAGCTACAGTTGTAAATAAGGGTCTATGGAAACCAATCTCCTGTAACTTTCCAGTCTACTGGAAAATTTTTTTTCAGTATCAAGGAGTTAGAACTCTTGGCAATTTTGAAGATGCTGCCCAACAGAGGTCTCTAGCACTTTAACAGCTGGAACCAGATGGGACTATTTTCTGAGGTTAACACGGAGGCCAGGAGAACTATCCAAGCAAAGGAAAGAGACAAAAGGGGAAATTCAGTGGGTGGAGTATCATATTTCTTTTTCTAATGAATAATTTATGCCAAAATGTACTCGCTCTGGCGCCATTTTTCCTATAGGCTCTTGATGCTGTATAAATACTATATCAATTCATTATATTCCCTGTAGCTCTGCAAACTATTTGTAGTAAATTTTTGAGTCTTAATGAATACAAAGAGTATCCACATTTTTTTCGTGTTGAGGCTGTTATTCTCTTTACTGTAAATAAATGATTAAAACCATCTTTTAGCTCTATACTATTAATTTGCTTTACAGACATTTTGTTATATAAAATTACAAAGTCAAATCAGAATGGCTCTGTGCATGCAGAATGCATTTTTTGTTGCTTTTGAAGTCAAGAATTAACTAGTACTTGAGACCTAAAGGGCTAATCAACTGTATGGTGTAGAACAGCGGTCCCCAATTTTTGGCGCCAGGGACTGGTTTCGTGGAAGACAATTTTTCCACAGAGCGGCGTGGAGGGTGGGGAATGGTTTCGGGATGATGCAAGAGCATTACATTTATTGTGCACTTTATTTCTACTATTATTACATTGTAATATATAATGAAATAATTATACAACTCACCATAATGCCGACAGGAGATGGAGCTCAGGCGGTAATGCAGCTGAGTAATGGGAAGCTCGCCCACCGCTCACCTCCTGCTGTGAGGCCTGGTTCCTAACAGGACGCGGCCCAGTACCGGTTCGCGGCCCGGGGGTTGGGGACCCCTGGTGTAGAAGAAAGGAGGTTGACCATCGTAAGACAGGAGGAGTTTTTTGCTTTGGAAAGCATCTTAAATTCTATGAATTGCAGGTTCATTTAGTAAGCTAGATGGAACCTTAATAATATATCTACCTGAACGCATTACTGTATGCACTACAATTATACAAAGTAGGTAAAGCCCCTCCCCAAACTTAGCCTGGAGCTAGCCCTTAATAAATGGTGGCTGCTTTTGTTGATATTTATGCTTCCTGACCCCCTTGGGGTTACAGCATCCCTTGTGAACAGTGCACAATGAATTGTGGGTGGAAGTGAGGTTTATCTCTGCTGGGCCAGAGCATGTAATTGCTAATGGCGATTGTCCAGAACTCTGCCTTTCTGTCTACCATGGCAACCAGCAATGGTAACAGGTAGCAGTTGCTCCATCGACTAAGATCCCAAAGAGAACAGAGCCGCTAGCTGAACTGTGGACTTGTAATATGAGTGAGAAATAAACCTTTTTTTGCTTTAAACCACTAAGCTTTGAGGGCTATTTACTGTAGCATACTCTAGCCCATTGTGATTTTATCATCTTAGTTATAGCATTTAATACCAACATTATTCCAGTTCTTTGAAACTACTTGAAACTACTTACCACAGCATATCTGAACTTGATTAGGAATCTTTTTTTTTTTTTTGCGGTACGCGGGCCTCCCACTGCTGTGGCCTCTCCTGTTGCGGAGCATAGGCTCCGGATGCGCAGGCTCAGCGGCCTTGGCTCACGGGCCCAGCCACTCCGTGGCATGTGGGATCTTCCGTGTGGGATCTTCCTGGACCGGGGCACAAAGCAGCGTCCCCTGCATCGGCAGGCGGACTCTCAACCACTGCGCCACCAGGGAAGCCCGATTAGGAATCTTTAATGCATACTTTCCAGATTATTTCTCATCCCTTTTAAAAGTAATGAAAATCTTATTGTTCTTAAACACATTAGGAGAAAAACTGAATCTACATCATTAATTTAATGAAGCTGAAGTATGGTTAGCTAATTTCTCCACAATTTTTTAGGACACAATTTACTCGCAATACTTCTGGTTACAGAATAGTTTTATAATTCCCTTAGATTGTTGTATGAAATATGTCTATATACAATATTTCAAAAATTTCTTTAAATGAAAGGTTTTTTTGTTTGTTTGTTTGTTTTTTAGCAGTGACAGACTTCAGTTTTATTTTACTTCTGGCATGTGTGTGCCATTTTAAGGATTATAAGGCAATCCATACAATTTGTTCTGGTCTCTGGGAATAAGTGGCTTTGATAGTTCACAGAACATTGGAGACAGGTATGAATACTTACAAAAAATTATATTACATGTATTATATATATAAACACACATATATATGGCAGGAAGCTCTGTGATTCAACAGATCTCAGATGAAATGTATTCAGATAGGATTTGAATGAAGGGAAGAATGGCAGTGGTTTCTGAGCCACTGATGAAAATTGTGGAAAGCTTTCCTGTTTTTCTCTTTGAGAAAAGAACTCTAAAAACTTGTAAACTTTAACAAATAAACAGAATCAGTTGAGCTACCTAAGCCTAGATTTTTACCTGGGGCCTATCTAACTTAAAACTGGATATGTGATTAAAAGACAAACAGGAAATTCATCATTCACCTTTCATTTGTACGGATGCTCCCTTTTTTTTTTTTTTTTTTTT